>NC_134787.1:33706137-33711137 GCF_046742065.1 Oratosquilla oratoria
CTCTCTCTCTCTCTCTCTCTCTCTCTCTCTCTCTCTCTCTCTCTCTCTCTCACTCTCTCTCTCTCTCTCTTTCTCTACCTCTCTTCCACTTTCAATTTCTCTTTAGCTCCGTCCATTCCATTTCCCTTCCCCTCTTATTTCTTTCTTCACTTTCTATCATTTCTCTCTTTTCTTTTCTTTCTTTTCCAACTTTCAATTATTCTTTCATTTTTCGATTTCCCTTTTTCAATTTTCTTTCCCAGTTTCTTTTGTTTTGCTCTTCGTTTTTACTATTTGTTGCTATTTTCCTTTTTATTACCATAATTCATTTTCAATTAGCTTTAGATTAATTAGGCTTTTCTTCTGCGTTTTGTGTAATTACGAAAAGTCCTTTGACTTTGTAGGTCAAATGACAATACAATACTTTATACGCAAACGTGGCCTAAACGAACGTATTGCAATAGTTCTATAAAATATCTACGCAAAAAGCATATCATTGGACAACATAAAGACACAAATAATAGAATGAATAAATAGATGAATGAATTGATAAATAGATAAATGAATAAATAAATGAATGAATGAATAGATAAATGAATTAATGAATAAAGTTATTAACAAGTTATCTTGATGTGATTCCCTGACTCGAAATGAGAAAGGAAAATATTTCAATCTTAATTGAGAATATTCTAATGACTTGAGATTCTAAGATAATATTGTTCTAATATCGTGAACAGCAGAAGATCTCCAAGATATACTGAGTGATCTGGACAAGGAAAAACTCAAAGTCTGTTCACAGACGAATAAGAGTGAAACAGAAACGTTGATTAATGATGAAGTTAAAACTAAAGGTACTGTGAGCGAATATGTCATTCTTGAAGAAATTGAAAAATATAAGTATCCACGACAAAGGATAAAATTTGTTAGAGATCACAAAAAAGTATAATTCTGTTGGGAAGGATTTGGAACAATTAGGAACATCACGACAGGCTCCCTACTTACATGTCTAACACGCCAATTCAATGTATAATATCAACTACGATCTACGAATACAAGGCATGGACATTGGCGAAGGCGTTGGGGACAAAAATAATTAATGAGTGGACAGAGACCAGTATGGAGTGAAAGATGTTGTGGAAGCTGTAAACGAGAGGAAATGGAATTGGGCAGAGAAATTAGCCAAAAAAGTTCCATGTGTATGTGTATGTATATATACATGTATATGTATATATATATACAGTATATATATATATATATATATACATATATATACACATATATACATATATATATACACATATACATATACATACATTCACATATATATATAAACAACCATAATACACTTTAATTCTAAGCCATCAAAGGCCAGCATGCTGAAATTGAAATGTGGCACTGTCCAGGCTCGAACCCGGCATCCTCATGACAAGTGCGGCAGTGACTTACCAACTTGGCTATAAAGATATATATATACACACACATACACACACATAACTTTTGCAATCATTGAGATTGTCAAGCCTATCCACCACGTCAAGGTGTCAACTCTCGAATAGGATACACACACACACACACACACACACACACACACACACACACACACACACACACACACACACACACACATACACCACACACACATAAGTGCGCGCGCGGGCTCGCTCGTGCCACTTATGTTCTTGATCAAACATTTGTCTATCTTAAATTTTTCTCCACTTCTTATATATATATATACATATATATATATATATATATATATACATACATATATATATATATATATATATATATATATATACGTATATATATATATATATACACATATATATATGTATATATATATATATATATATATACATATATATATATATATATATATATATATATTGCCTTTGACACATTTCCTTCTGTTTGCTGTTGTTTGGTTTTGTTTTTGTGTTTTATACTCCCCTTTGTTTTTCGTCGTTACCATTTCCTCATTCGTCATATCTGTGTTCCATTTCTTTATTTTCATCTCAACATTCCTTTTTCCCTCCCCTCCCATGTCCTCCTTTCTGTTCTTCTGGGTGTTCCTTTTCATCTTCATCTTTCCCCTTTTCCTCCTTCTCTCTTTCATTTTTTCTCGCAATTTCTTCTCAGTCTCCTTCCTCCACATTATTTCTTCCGACATTTATTCTGTGACTTTTATCTTTGATTTCTGTTTTGCTTTCATCTCTGTTTGTTTAATTTCCTTGTGTTTATTTTCGTGTATGATATTTCTTCTTTCTTTCTTTCTTTCTACATCTTTATTTACGGTATTTTCGTTTTTGGATTTTTTCTATTTCCGTTTGCTACCTGGAACCAATATATTAACCCAAGATTTTTGTCTTATGTTGATAGCATCATATTTTGCAAAAATGTTGATTACAATATTAATGGATGATTAATCAATAAACAAGCGCTTCTTCGTCTTCGCATCTGATTTTTGCTACAAACACGAAAGAAATGTAAACCCATATTTTATAAATACTTACATATACTTACACACACACACACACACACACACACACACACACACACACATATATATATATATATATATATATATATATATACATATATATATACATATACATATATATATATACATATATATATACATAAATATATAAATATATATATATATATATATATATATATATATATATATGTGTGTGTGTGTGTGTGTGTGTGTGTGTGTGTGTGTGTGTGTGTGTGTGTGTGTGTGTGTGTGTGTGTGTGTGTGTGTGTGTGTGTGTGTGTGCGTGGTGTGCCCCTTACACGTGTGTGTATGTTTGTGTGTGTGTGTGTGTGTGTGTGTGTGTGTGTGTGTGTGTGTGTGTGTGTGTGTGTGTGTGTGTGTGTGTGTGTGTGTGTGTGTGTGTGTGTGTGTGTGTGTGTGTGTGTGTGTGTGTGTGTGCGTACACGCTTCAGAAGCTCTCATTCAGTTGAATAAAATCGTCTGGAGTTAACCAAAATAAAATCTTGAGAGTGCGTCATATACTCAAAGAAGTTGAGTACATCGTGAGAGGTGATAAAAAGCATAATGAAAAATCGATACTAAAAAATATGATCCTGCAGATCAAGGAAGGAAAAGAATCAAATAATTTGAACTAAAAATTAAATAATAAATCTATAAAACAGTCAATCAATCATTCAATGAAATAAAAATTCGAATATTTCTTTTACCGATCCCGTCGCATATTCATATATGGTTAACTATTAATCCATTTTCATCCACTTTTTTAAAATATTAATGATTTATCTGTCTGTATGCTAATACATTTATATCTATTTTCCCTTCATTTAATTTATTTATAATCAAAGGCATTGTGTGGACTAGAAAATGTCTCCTGTAAATATAATTTCATTTAACAATATCATCAACATCAATGGATAGAAAAAATAAAAATAAAAGATAGAAAATAGGTGCTTGCCTTAACTGATAGGCTTTTGTCCTACCAGGTGTTTCTCACTTCCCTCTGCGTGGGATGATGGTGAGTTTTATCAATGAATGAAAGAATCGATCAGTGTATTCTAGTATACTCCATTCCATTCACGTTATGAGATCCACGACTTTCTTTTGACACTCGGACAGGACATTCCAATGTCGAAAGAGCCCTCACTACCTAGGTATCACCTGACCAAGTGCTTGCTAAGCACAGGGCTGATGCAATACTGAGAGGTCAAAGATCGATAGAGTTGGTCGCTGCTCTCGACATAATGCAAACATCGAAACCTTTCAGTGTGATTCAGGTGTGTGCGTCCGTCTTTACGGACTTTGTAATACAGTTGTGCAATAGAACAACTATCGCACAACGAAATTTGATTAAGCCCCATTAACTCTCCTCACATGTTGGACCAACACAGATACATCAGTTTACCAGTCTCCCCAGACAATGGAGTCTAAAACAAGCCCAAACGAACACAACCAACCCACAAAACCGTGGGAGAGATAGAAGCGGTGTTGAGGGAGGGGAGAGGTATTAACATACACACCCTACCTGGCAATCTCCAAGGAGGGCACCCAACCCATCCCAACTCTCTCAGGGCAAACAAGATTTATCTAACACAGCTCTGGACAGAAATATTATTTTGGATAAGTAAGATGTAAAAGATAATCATCATCAACAATATATTGTACTGAAAAATAATAAAGGAAGAGAACAAAAACCTAGATCAAGAAGCCAATAAAAACTAGTTGCATTAGACGATTACTATTACCTAGATTAGTTTAATCTACGTAATCTAGATGGCTTTAGCCTCCTGTCTGCCGTGACATTTCTTACGCTCAATAAAATAGTTTGGTGTTAGCCAGAATAAAATATAGAATGTACGTCAAGACAGAAAAAATAGATTGAATTATATTATGTTCATGTTAGTATGACCGTTTAAGATGATAATCTATCCTAAAGAAAATAAAAGACGGAAAAACACGATTAAACATCATTACATTGAACTTTTTCCCCATTTCCACCTTTGGAAAACCTATTGGAGAAATGTTCTAGCGCTTCTATCGTTTCTTTTAATGGTGATAAGTCTCCAGTTATAAAAGAATGCCGAGTGACTCTGGTCCATAGGAATGTCTCTGAGGTCTCTAAGACAAAAAACATACAACCATATATTCCCCATAAGAGGAAAAATAAGGAAATAAATAGATAAATAAATAAATAAATAAATAAATAAATAAATAAATATAATTATTGGAAAAGGTCATAAATGAACATAAAAAAGTTATACACTACATCCAATACTGGGAGGCTCGTTTCACACGTATCGACTTTTCGCCGTGCGCCGTCCACGACACGACGTCGTGTTCTTAAATAACCATGGCTGTCTATGGACGCTTTCACAGGTCACGACTATGACCACGTGTGAAAGCGTCCATAGACACCCATGATTATTTGAGAGCACGACGTCGTGCCGTGAACGGCACACGGTGAAAAATTGTTACATGTGAAACGAGTTATACGAGTGTACAGTGGTGTTCGACCCGAGCACCA
>NC_134787.1:33713637-33721137 GCF_046742065.1 Oratosquilla oratoria
TTTATTCCACTCCTCCTCTTCATTATCAACATCCTTTCTCCTCCTCCTTTCTTCCTCCTCTCAGTTATCCACTACTAAATTTCTTCTTTTCTCTCTTCCTCTTCCTCCTCCTCCTTTTTCGTCTTCCTCATGCTTCCCCTTTCTCCCACCCCTCCTCTCTTCCTCCTCTTCATTATCAACATACTTTCTCCTCCTCTTCCTCCTCCTCTTCCCCCTCCCTTTTCTTCTTCTTCTTCTTTCATTTGTTGTCTTTCCCTCTCTGGTCCCTTTTACGCTAAACGAAAAAACGGCCGAGTAGAATTTTTGAGTCCTTCAACTAACTCAATATGTGTCCCTAACAAGTTTGCTGAGTAAATAAATATGCGGATTTTTTAAAACAGGCCAGTTGGCCCGCCGTTTTATGCAATCGTCCAGCTCCTCACTCGCTGTCTCTTCCCTCCTCCTCCTCCTCCTCCTCCTCTCTCTTTTCCGTCACATCCTCATCCTTTTCTTCTTCCTCTCCACTCTATCCACCTCTGTCTTTCTTCCTTCCTCATCCTCCTCTTCTCCCCCTCTTCCTCTTTCGCCTCTTCCTCCTCTTTTTCCTCTTCGTCTTCTCTCTACCTCTCTCTCTCTCTTTCTTTTCCCTCCTCTTACTTCCTCACTCTCTCTTTCTTCCCTCCTCCTACTCCCCCACCTCTCTTTCTCTTCCCTCCTCCTCACCTCCCCCTCTTCCTCCTCTTTTTCCTCTTCATTTTCTCTCTACCTCTCTCTCTCTCTTCCTTTTCCCTCCTCCTATTCCTCCACCTCTCTCTCTCTCTTTTCCCTCCTCTTACTACCTCTCTCTCTCTCTTTCTTCCCTCCTTCTACTCCCCCATCTCTCTCTCTCTTCCCTTGTCTTACTATCTCTCTCTCTTTCTTCCCTCCTCCTACTCCATCTCTTTCTCTCTCTTTTCACTCATCTTACTATCTCTCTCTCTCTCTCTTTCTTCTCTCCTCTTACTCCCCTACCTCTCTCTCTCTCTTTTCCCTCCTCTTACTCCCTTTCTCTCTCTTTCTTTCCTCCTCTTACTCCCCTACCTCTCTCTCTTTTTCCCTCCTCTTACTTCCTCCTACTCCCCCCACCTCTCTCTCTTTCTTTTCCTTCCTCTTTCTACCTCTCTCTTTCTTTCTTCCCTCCTCCTACTCCCTCTATCTCGATTTCTCTCTCTTCCATCCTCACTCCCTCTCTCTCTCTCTCTCTCTCCACCTCTGTCCCGTACTTCTGTCTATGTTTTTGTCCGTCTGTCTTCTTTTAAGCTTGCCTGTTCGTCTGTCTCTTTGTCTAACATTTTTTTTGTCTGTGTCTTCGTCATTTCTCTCTCTTTTTCCTCACATTACGGTAATGTCTGACATTATACTTTGTTTATGCATCAACATTTGTTCAATATATTGGTCCATTCATTTACATTATCCTGTTTATACTACTTTATTTGATTTGTTATTCATTCATCCATCTCTTCATTTATCAACTTACTCGTTTATTCACATATTCATTTTTTCTTTGTCCATTTATGTGTTAGTTCATCTAACATTTCTTTATTTATTCGTTTATTCATATACTAATTCTTTATTTTTGTTCCTTATTTACCTATTCATTTATTATTCATTAACTTATTAATTTATTCATATATTCATTCTTTATTTTTTCTATATTTATTAACTTGTCTCTCTATTATTTATGTATCATCTATGATATAGGTAATTGCTGTGACGTCATGACACACTGAATCTGCAGGCGCAGCTTGTGATTTTAGTGTATGACTATTCTTTCAACGTCACAGTAATTGATTCCAATTCCTATGTGGTTACTTGTCGACCAGTCACGCAAAATTCCCATCAACCGGACGAGATAGACTGGACTCTGGTTGTCATGACTTCTACTTTCTATTTGTTTATTCACTTTCATCCGAGCTCGTTATGGACCAAAAGGTCTCCTGTCGGCCTTTAAACTTTATCATTGTAACTTGTTATAACTCAGGGCAGAGCTCTCAACCTTTTTGCCTCACCCTGTGTTGATTATATTTATAAAAACATGTGATATCCAGTAGATTCTGTAGACCTGATGTAGTTTGTGTAAAAAAGGAAGAAGAAGAAGAAGAGGAAGAAGAAGAGGAAGAAGAAGAGGAAGAAGAAGAAGAAGAAGAAGAAGAGGAAGAAGAAGAAGAAGAGGTTAATACTCCAATAGCCCTTTCCCTTCTTCTCCTGAAACCCTAAAAATCCCCCCCCCCTCTTTGGTGAGAATCACTTAATTAGAGAGTACCCCTCCTCTACCCTGAAGAGATTAACCCCTAGATTAAACCTTAACTTGGTTAATCCTTCTTTATATCAAAGCGAGACAGATAACAGAAGAGACTGATTCTGAGGGTGTAATATCTTAGTGATATTGGGTGAAATTCCCTGATGATATTGGGTGAAATTCACTGGTGATATTGAGTGAAAATCACTGATATGGTAAAATTCTATAACGATACTGGGCGAAGTTTCCTGGTGATATTGGGTAAAATCCATTAGTGATATCTGGTGAAATTCTACAACAATGCTGGGTGAAATTCCCTGGTTACACCGGGTGAAATTTCCTCGCGATATTATGTGAAATCTTCATCTGGACGAAATGGGCGCCTATTCCAAGGATTCGCAATAATGAAATGGTTTGTGTTGTGACTATTTGATATAACTCATAATTCATTAGTTAACTAATCTATTTATTCGTTATATCTCACTTCTTCATAAAACATCCTTTCAAATTTGTTATATTTTTGTTTCATTTCGTTCATAATGGAAAGGTATCTTTTCGATAAGGTTTCTTGCAACATATTATGATATACAATAGAACATAAGGCGAGTGATTGTTATGTGCATCATCAGGAAGGCTGCAAAGACAAGAACAAGAATAAAGGGAAGAAAGAAATACTGAAATAATGAAATATTAAAAAAGGGGAAAAGAAAAAAGAAAAAGTACAATTGAATGAGAAAGGGAATGAATAATTTAAAAAATCAGAAGAAAAAAATCGAAAAAGAGCTACGATAAAGACAACAATATATATAGTAAATATGTATAAATTCATGATAATGATATACTTATATAAATATTGCTGTCAGTACTTACAATAACAACTGATAACCGCAACACAACAAAAAAGGCAAAGATACCCATTTAATACTGTATTCATTACCAAGATTAATCCATTTAAACACATTAGTTTATCCTAATGTTCAACAGTCTTACTGTATTGTTCAGAGTGGTTTTCATAACGAGATCTTATTACACGTCTTTGGAGAACAAAATGAAACAAAATAAAATAAAACAGTTTGGATTATCTGTTGGATTACAAGGCCCGCTAGCGAGACAGAGTCAAGTCTTCAAAAATGTAAAAAAATTGTGTTACACTATGTTATGTTATAACGTATTACGGACATATGCTGCTATGTTGTTCTATTGTTTTAGGTACATATGTTATGATGCTATATGTTATGATGCTATATGTTATGTTGCTATATTATATTATGTTATGTTACCGTATATGTTACTGATGTTTGTTATGTTGGTCTGTTGCTATGCTATGTACATATGATATGTTGCAATGTTATGTTGTATTGTTATGTACATATGTTATATTATGTTACGTATACGTTATTTTTACTCCGTATCTCAGACCCTAACACACATACACATACACACACATACATACACACATACATAACAGTCTCGGCTCCTTTAATCCCGTGACTCACTCTAAACCTGAGCTGAGTACCTGAGAGCCATCATCTCCTCTGCATAGGGTCTCGATTCCCCAAAACCCCGTTCACCTTGGAGGGCATCCAACAACAACAGTCATTACAGATATTTCAGTGGGTCTCAGGCGACATAAAGCGCCTTCAAGTCGGGATCCATGGGGCCCAGCCGATCAACTGAATAAAGAGATGCCCAATTGCATGGGGTGGTTTTATTCATCTCTGTGGCATCCCAATCAAGAAACGAACAGGTTTAAGGCCCTGCTCACACTAACGGTATGAAGCGCGCGGAAACCGCAGCGGTACCGCATAGTCAAGGAAAAAATGAGCGGTTGTGTGTGAACGCCTTCATTGACGTACATTAATTGAACCGCTAGACTAGTGAACAGGGCCTAACACTCCTACTGCCAAAGTCTATCATTATTATTCTTGTTGTCGCCAGGTGATTCCAATCAGCTGAGGGAGACCTCTGGGTAGTCTGAGTATTTTCTGTTTCATATATTGAAGCAAAACGAGTTGGTTGTTAATTGCTCCGCCATTTCACCCCTTTCTTGGATTTCATCCGCTTTCAACAAAACACGACGAAGCGACAGTTAGATTCAACTGTAATTTTTTTCCAGTTATTTATTATTTGTTTCTTTGCTTTTCTAATTTTTCTTCAGTTGCTTATTTTGTTTATCTATAGTTTTTATTATTCTTTTTTATTTTATTTATTTACTTATTCATCTACTATTATTATGATTAATTATTATTATTATTATTAACATCATCATCATCATCATCATCATCATTTCTTTTTTATTATCATCATCATTATTATCATTATCATTATTATTATTATTACTATTATTATTATTATTATTATTACTATTATTATTATTATTATTATTATTATTATCATTATTATTATTATTATTATCATTATCATTATCATTATTTATATTACTAATATTATCATTATTATCATTGGAACCAACGTGTGAGAGTGTTGCCAAGTGAAGCAGCGGAGACCAACGAGGTATTTTTCGCCGAATAATGGTGCAAAAAGGATGAATAAGCGGGAGGACGAGAGTGGAGGGGACGGGAGAGGAATGGAGGGGCGAGGGAGGAGAGTGGGGGGAAGTGGAAGGGAACGGAAGACAGGAATGGAGGTGAGTGGAGGGCAGGGGAGTGGAAGGAGGTAGAAAGGAATGAAATAGGGAGAAGTGGCGTGGATGAAAAATAGAGAGGAGGAAAATGGGGGGAGGGGAATGGAGGGGAGGAGAATAGAGGGCAGGGGATTGGAGAGGAAGGGAATAGAGGGGAGGGGAATAGAGAGGAAGGGAATGGAGGGGAGGGGAATGGAGAGGAAGGGAATGGAAAGCAGGGGAAAGGAGAGGATGGGAATGGAGGGGAGGGGAATAGAGGGGAGGGGAATGGAGGGGAGGAAAATGGGGGAAGGGGGATAGAGGGGAGGAGAATGGAGGGGAGGGAAATGGAGGGAAGGAGAATAGAGGAGGGGATTGGAAAGGAAGGCAATGGAGGGGAGGGGAATGGAGAGGAAGGGAATGGAGGGCAGGGGAATGGAGAGGGTGGGAATGGAGGGGAGGGGAATGGAGGGGAGGGGAATGGAGGAGAGGAAAATGGGAGAAGGGGGATAGAAGGGAGGAGAATGGAGGGGAGGGGTATGGAGGGAAGGAGAATAGAGAGGAGGGGATTGGAAAGGAAGGGAATGGAGGGCAGGAGAATGGAGAGGATGGAAATGGAGAGGAGGGGAGGGGAGGGGAGGGGAATGGACGGGAGGAAAAGGGGGATAGAGGGGAGGAGAATGGAGGGGAGGGGAATGGAGGGAAGGAGAATAGAGGGGAGGGGATTGGAAGGGAAGGGAATGGAGTGCAGGGGAATGGAGAGGATGGGAATGGAGGGGAGAGGAATGGAGGGGAGGGAAATGGAGGGGAGGAAAATGGGGGAGAGGAATGGAGGGGAAGTGAATGGAGGGGAGGGGAATGGAGGGTAGGGGAAAGGAGGGGATGTGAATGGAGGGGATGTGAATGGAGGGGAGGGGAATGGAGGGTAGGGGAATGGAGGGGAGGGGAATGGGGGAGAGGAATGGAGGGGAAGTGAATGGAGGGGAGGTGAATGGAGGGTAGGGGAAAGGAGGGGATGTGAATGGAGGGGAGGGGAATGGAGGGTAGGGGAATGGAGGTGTGTAACCGATAAAACCGATAATGGTTGTGTAGCGGAGGATGGCGCTTCTATTCAGGGCGTGGGTGCACCGCTACCACCATTGTAACCGATAATGGTTGTGGTTACATAAGATGGACTTAATGCGGTCGAGATTAACTCCAAAACCGGAGTTTCTTCTATTCATTTATAACAACAGAAGTATATATGGGCCCTGTGGGCAAAATACAGTAAGTGCCAGGCCTTGACCTAGGGTACACCTGGCTGGCAATCTTATTACACTGCTCAGCCCTCTGGCTGCTAGGCTCTTGACCTCCCCATCTCTGGCGTTCGTGACATAGGTGTCGTAGGTTAATATAAGGGGTTAGTGGGTTGTTGTAAGTAAAGGCGTTAGTCTCGCTATTCTATACATTGGGGTCAGTTTTATATATGAGGGTTAGTCGTATAGTTGGTGGGTGTTGTTAGGTATGTTATATATATGTTAGCTTATGGGTAATATAATAAGGGGCAGTTATAATAAAGGGTTTTTAATGGGTTAGTCTGGTGGCATTTGGCATGTTCGTGGCGATATCCTGTTTTGTCTGAATTCTGCTGCGTTAGATGTATGTGTTCTGGGAAAGCAAGGTAGGCAAGAGGGGAGTCTCGCTATGTTGCAAGCATGTGGATCACGTGCGTGGTAGGTGATGGTTAGTAATGGTTACAGGTGAAGGGAATGGAGGGGAGGGGACTAGCGAGGAGGAGAATGGAGGAAAAGGGAATGGAGGGGAGAGGAATGGAGGGAGGGGAATGGAGAGGAAAGGAATGAAGTGAAGGGAAATGGAGAGAAAGGGAAGGGGGAAGGGATTGGAGGGGAGGGGAAGGAAGGGGAAGGAAATGAAAAGAAGGGGAATGGAGAGGAAAATAATAAAGTGAAGGGAAATAGAGGGGAAGGGAGTGGAGGGGAGGGGAATGGAGGGGAGGAGAATGGAGAGGAAATTAATGAAGTGAAGGGAAATGGAGGGAAATGGAAAGGGGGAAGGGAATGGAGGGGAGAGGAATGAAGGGGAAGGGAATGAAGGGGAGGGGAATGAAGAGGAAAGGAAAGAAGTGAAGGGAAATGGAGGGGAAGGGAAGGGGGAAGGGAATGGAGGGGAGGGAAATGAAGGGGAAGGGAATGATGGGGAGGGGAATGGAGAGGAAAGGAATGAAGTAAAGGGAAATGGAGGGGAAGGGAAGGGGGGAAGGGAATAGAGGGGAGGGGAATGAAGGGGAAGAGAATGAAGGGGAGGGGAATGGAGAGGAAAGGAATGAAGTGAAGGGAAATGGAGGGGAAGGGAAGTGGGAAGGGAATGGAGGGAAGGGGAATGAAGGGGAAGGGAATGGAGGGGAGGGGAATGGTGAAGGCAATAGAGGGGATAGGAATGGAGGGGAAGGAAATGGAAGGGAAGAGACTGGAGTTGAAGGGAATGGAAGTTAGTGGAATGGAGGGGAAGGGAATGGAGGGGAAGGGAATGAAGGGTAGGGGAATGGAGGTGAAGGAAATGGAGGGTAAGAGAATAGAGCGAAAGGGAATTGATGAAAAGGGAATGGAGGGGAAGTGAATGG
>NC_134787.1:33728637-33731137 GCF_046742065.1 Oratosquilla oratoria
ACTATTCTTTTGAAAAAGCTTGTAGCGAAACTAGTAAAAAAAAAAAAAATCGGGTGAAGACTTAGTCGTTCCTTTTCCCGCCCATTCCAATTTGTCAGAATGTCTCAACACACGCACACACACTCACACACACACACACACACCACACACATACACACACACACACATATATATATATATATACATATATATATATGTATTTATACATGTATATATACATACATATACATATATATATATATATATATATATATATATATATATATATGAGAGAGTGATAGGTGGGGAAGTGTAAATATATATATATATATATATATATATATATATATATATATATATATATATATATACATATATATATATATATATATATATATATATATATATATATATCATTCTGGTCCATGCACCATCTTCACAGAGTTCAGACGATGAAATCGAGTCCTTCTATGATGATTCATGTCAAATAATGAATCAAGAAAAAAGTAAATGCACGTTGGTATTAGGCGACTTTAGTGCTAAAGTGGGAAGGTGGACGCCGTACAAAGGCTGGCGCAGTCGTGTGAGTCATGGAATGCTATGAAAGATATCTTTGTACTACAAACTCAGGATGGCTGATATATATATATATATATATATATATATATATATATATATATATATATATATATATATATATATTACACACTATTAGGCTGGTTGAAGGCTAACTCTGATGGAGAGAAATTTGGGTTTATTTTACAATGAATGTTGGGCGCCAGGTGGGGGGGGGACGAGACGGCGAGGGTGGTGATGACTGTGTTTCAAGTTGTGTCCCCGGGCGATCTGGTTGCGAGAGGACACGAGGGGGATGAGGCGAGAAAGCAGGAGCCGTGAGCCAGGCTCATGTATGCTGCTCCGAGACTATCTGAATCTTTGGCATCCGTTTACCTCTTATATACAAGGGCAAGGCATGACCAGTGTTCCTAATTGGCGTGAGGTCACGTGTGCTGCGTGGGAAGTCGGAGGCAAGACGTTTGACGTTGGTGTCTCACGAAGACAGAGGGTATGCGTAATTCAATAGGTCCAATGTTCCTGTCACGTAACTGGCTGAGGTTTAGGTCTAGTTGCGGCTGGCCGGTACTGGCACTGCACGCGTTTTTCTTCAAAAAGGTTTTGTGGTGGTCACATGGCAGACCCTAGCGATAGTTAGTCATCTGCTAGCTCCACGAGCGATTCCCTTGGGGGTCCTCGGAAGTCAAATGTCGTGGGCAGAGAAGATGTAAGGACGGAAGTGACGTGGTGATGACCGGTGAGTGAGGACTACTCCTAATACGGCCCCACGGAAATCGAGGCTGGAAGTGAAGTCGTGTGGAGCCTTGACAAAAAATCGTCAAGGGAGTTGTCTTTACGACTGACCCGAAACTTGAAGCCGGGGGGTGGAGCTGGCCCTCACACTGCAGGAGCAGCAATAGCTAGTGGTTCGATTGTCACAGGGTAGCAAGCCTCGGAGCGCTCGGCTACCCCCGTGGGACCGGAGTTGTCCTGTACGTTGTAGATGACGTCGAAGAGGTTGGTGCATCTCGGGAGTCTGCTCAGGGGATCTCGTACCTGGAACGCGTCCTGGAATCACGTCGCACGGTGTCATTGGAGCATGGTTACAAAAATTCCCTGAAAAGATAGACACTTGAGAATGGCCGTAGTTAAAGAGTGGGGCGTTAGGACACCCAGGGCGTCGTGGACTTGACAGTCGATGTTACTAGTCAATAGCTTTACCGGAGTCGAGGTGCGGGACCTTGTGATCTCCGTTGAGTGTGTGAGTGGGCCAAGGTGGGGACGCTTACATCTCTAGTTTGCTTAATGATTAAGTGGCGGTGGCAGTAGGCCACGAATATACCTGTGGTAGGCGAGAGAGTAGGCAATTGAAATGGCAGTCGAGCTGGTGGGCAGCGGTGGCAGACGATCTGGCAGACAAGTGCCAGCAGTCGGCGGCAGTCGATCTGGTAGATACCTGTGGTAGGCGAGAGAGTAGGCAGTCGGCAGACCTTGCAGGCAGAGATGGCAGGCGGCAAACCTGGTAGACGAACTAGCAGTCACGGTGGCAGTCGATCTGCTAGACAAATGGTGTTAGTCGATCTGGCAGACACGTGGCGGCAGTCGATCTGGCAGACAAGTGACGGCAGATACCTGTGGTAGACGAGAGTTTGGACAGTCGATTGGCAATCGGCAGACAGCGGTGGCAGACGATCTGGCAGATAAAGTGGCGGCTGGCAGCAGTCGAGCGGAAGACAGCGGTGGCAGACGATCTGGGAAATCAATTGGTGGCTGGCAGCAGTCGAGTGGCAAACAGTGGTGGCAGGTGATCTAGCAGATCAAGTGGCGGCTGGCAATGGGTAGAGCTGGATCGGGGCCCCAGACATTGGACAGTCAAATGTTAAACTGGCTGAAAGCAAACTCTGATGGAGAGAAAGTTGGGTTTATTTTACGATGAGTTTTGGGCGCCAGGTGAGGGGGGACGAGA
>NC_134787.1:33736137-33738637 GCF_046742065.1 Oratosquilla oratoria
CGTTGTTTCGCTAAAATTCTATTTTATTTGTTTATTCATTTATTTATTTATATTTATTTTATTTATTTATCTATTTTTATGACAATTTTGCGAAACTTTTTGGAAAAATAATTTGAAGTGTGCACAACATATTGGTAAAGTAAAAGTATCGTATGACATCATATTCTATTTTCAAAAAATTATCTCGAGCGGCAATGTCCTTATTTAAATGGACATTGCGTATAACTAGCTTTATATTTGACATTTCCATTTGATGTTTTTCTTTTTTATATAGAAATTTAGAAGGGTATATCGTTCGTCTGTCAACGTATACTGACAGTGAGATGCAATGGCAAGAAACGCGAAGTAACAATTCACTGATTTTTTTTTTTCAGTGTGGATCATTATGTAACTAAGGACTGTCTTGAATGTTGGGAAGTGACTCATTCTTGGTAAAAAAAAAAAAAAAAAAAAAAAAAAAAAAACTCCAGCATGAATCACTGTTTCTGTAATGCCCGAGGGGTAATGTCCCGGTAAAAGCCAATGAAATTTTGAAATAAAATAATGTAAACGTGAAAAATATCATAAAACACTGCACTCCATTTATGATATCTAATAATCAATATCTATACATTTGTCATCTATATTACTAATAGTTTTTTTCATATAGAGGTTGAAATATTTTGTTTTATCTTTGTGGCTCAATATCTCGATAACAATATTTGTGTCACATTTATGCTTATAAGTCGGAAACTTCTTTCTCCATATAAATGACTTCTTTGTACAATACTTATATTTCTTCTAAATCGTCTTGTTGAATTATGTCTCTAAGGGTTAGAGCGTTTAGCAAAAAAACTTTTAGATACAGAGTAATAAGTTAACAAAGCTTCTAGTTTCCTAAAAAAAAAATCAACAGATCACAGTTCTTATCAGTTACTAAGATATAAGAAAAACAAGACATCAAATTATTCTCTAATTTTTTTCCAAAATGGATTTTCATAGAAATTGGCGCAGATCATTAAAAAAAAAATAGTCTACCTTCACTACTTCGATATACGCGAACAGACGTCCTTAGGCTCTTTCCAATAATCTGGGTACATCTATAAATCACACCTCAGGGCTAAAAACATTATTATACAGAGAACGTCACACATGCACACACACGCACGCACACACACACAGACACACACACACACACACACACACACATATATATATACATATATATATATATATATATATGTGTGTGTGTGTGTGTGTGTGTGTGTGTGTGTGTGTGTGTGTGTGTGTGTGTGTGTGTGTGTGTGTTTATATATATATATATATATATATATATATATATATATTGCATATATATATTGCATATATACATATATATATATACATATATATACATATATGTATGCTAATAAGAACACGGGTACGTGTGTTCACTTATGCAAAGTAGACCACTTGGAAAAAGAAACTAACGAAGCAGAGCGCTTTCGTATATTACATCTTCAGTGCAACAAGTACAAAGTAAATAGAAATGCATAAATAATATATACATGAAACAAAGGAACAAGGACAGTTTGAATAAGGGTAGCGGCCAATTACTCTGCTTCGTTAGTTTCTTTTTCCAAGTGGTCTACTTTGCATATATATGTATATATATACACATATACATATATACTGTATATATATATATATATACATACATATATATATATATATATATATATATATATATATATATGCAATAAAAACACTAGGAGCGTGTGTTCACAAATGCGTAAATAACCACTAGGAAAAAGTGGTTATTTACGCATATATATATATATATGTATATATATATATATATATATATATATATATATATATACACATATACATATATACTTTATATATATATATATATACATACATATATATATATATATGTATATATATATATACTGCATATATGCATATATATGCATATATACTGTGTATATATATATATATATATATACACACACACATATATATATATATACATATATATATATATATATATATAAATATATACATATATATGCATATATATATATATATATATATATATATATACTGTATATACTGTATATATATATATGTATACATATACACTGTATATATATATATATATGTATATATATATATATATATATATATATATGTATATATATGTATATATATATATATATATATATATATACATATTTATATATATATATATATATACATATATACATATATATATATATATATATATATATATATATACTGTATATATATATACATATATATTCATATATATACTGTACATATATATTCATATATATATATATATATATATATATATAATGTTTACTTAATTTGCGCAAGCCAGAAAACCCCCATCGTCCCTTTTCGTGCCGGATTCCTCAAAGCCAATTATGATTAACCTCTATGATGCTCAAAATAAACAGAGATTATGTTCTCTTCTTGATTGTGCCTATGGCCTCTCAGAATCATTTCTTTA
>NC_134787.1:33743637-33753637 GCF_046742065.1 Oratosquilla oratoria
TAAGGACACAAAAGGATCAAATAAATAAATACATAAATAATCGATTAATTCTTGGAGTTACTTACTCGACTTGTATATGGAGTCTCCCGCCAGGTAATTTTGTTCAGCTGAGAGAAATTTCATAGTTCTTCGGGGTTAAGATGATTCCACGGTTGATATATATCATATATATATATATATATATATATATATATACATATACATATATATATATATATATATATATATATATATGCAATAAAAACACTAGGAGCGTGTGTTCACAAATGCGTAAGTAACCACTAGGAAAAGTAAACTAACGAAGCAGAGCGCTTTCGTATAATTACATCTTCAGTGCAGATACAAAGAAGGAATTATAAAATGAAGAAACAAGGTACAGAATATATGACATAGTAAAGAGGGCATTCGGAGAGGTAGTGGAAGAAGTACACGTGTCGGACGTTTGAACCGTCCTAGTAACCAACAAGTATGGGACAACTGCTTTTAATTTATATCATAATTTAAATCATTTTGAAATTTCATGAGAAATATAACTATCTAATTTGTACAAACCTTGATGAAGATTAACATTTATCCCCTTACTAGATTTGATCAAACTGCATTCAATTAAATTTCTTTCTGTGATCCCAGTTGACTGGGATAACGCTAAAGTCATCACATACAACAACATAACATCTTTGCCTTTTTGGGTCTGGGGGAGGTCGCGTGCTTCCACTGAACACTCAGATGTTTGCTCTCAGGGTTATTGTTGAGCACCCAACTCTCGTCGCAAGTCACTACCTTATACAGGAAACCTGAATCAGCCTATATCATCTCGAGAATGTCAGTGCAACATTCCACACGAAACCGCCTCTGGTCGTCGGAGAGGATCTTTGGCACGAACTTGGCACAGACTTTGTGGAGTTTCAGATCTTCGGTCAGAACTGTCTCTACTGTGCCAATACCAATACCAACAGCTTCAGATGTCATCCTCACAGATATTCGACGGTCTTACATCACTAACCTTTGCACTTCCTCAATGTTTTCCTCCTTGCGTGCACTTTTTAGTGGTCCAGATCTTGGTTCATCCTCAACCTGTTCTTTTCCTTCGGAAAATCTGCTAAACCACCGATAGAAAATTGCTTGGCTCATCTATTCATCCCCATACGCCTCCTTTAACACTCCATAAGCTTCTTGTTAGGTTTTCTTAAGTTTAACACAAAATTTGATGGCGTAAAGCTGCTCCATGTTTCCCTGCATCTTGACAAGTGTTCACAGATCGGCAAACCGAATCAGACTGGTTCCACCACGTTCACCTCTGCACTCAGACCTACAAATACAGAAAGTTGCCAGTTAGTCATTTTATAGAATATATGTATGTGTACTTCACCATTAAGTAGTATTTTGATCAAATCATATTTAATGTCTCCTGACATTTTCTCATTACTTATTAAATGGAATATATATATATATATATATATATATATATATATGTATATATATATATATATATATATATGCGTGTGTGTGTGTGTGTGTGTGTGTGTGTGTGTGTGTGTGTGTGTGTGTGTGTGTGTGCGTGTGTGTATATACATATATATACATATATATACACATATATATGTATATATACACTGTATATACATTATATATATACATATATGTATATATATATACACACATATATATAGGCATATATATATATATATATGTATATACATATATCAAGGACTACTATTACACAGGACATGCACACCCAGATTCCTGGCGCCGCTAGCGGAGGCCAGTCCAGTGTGCTACGAGCAGTGGAGGTGTAAGATTGTGTCGCTGCGTCTTTCGCGAGTGGCTGCATTTAGAAGTGGATAGTGTTTGTTTACATAGGTTCTTGCTGATTTTGTTTGTTTGTTTGGTTATTCATAGATTCTTTCTTGTTGATTTTGTGTATTTAAAATGCCGAATAAGTGTGGTGTTGTGCACTGCAACGGTAATTATAACAAGGATAACAGGTGCCGAGTGTTTCGACTGCTACCGTAAACCTCCAGTCCATCGATGTCCACCCTGTGTCGAAGGAACATACCTGCTCGGGGACTGCAATTGACCTAGAGGATGCAGCCTCTATTGAGAGATGCACCACAGATATGACACTGACTGTGAATGAAGTGCAGTGCGGCCTATGTGGCGGGGTGGCTTGAAACGAAGTGAGCGGACGATGTGGTCTTTAGCGCCGAGGAACCTCTTGTAACCAGTGACGTTAAGAACTTTATTGAGACAGTGTCCAGAGGTTCCCTGACAACTCCACATGTTTGCACTTTTGATCTTGTCAGATATGGACTGTGTTTCATCAAGGAAGCCCGTCACCGTTCCTGCTGCCAGAAAAAACTGATGGAGATCTTGTCGACACTGGCCAGTTTCAGTGGGATTGACATTGGCTATCCCAAGATGTTCCGTCGTCTGGCAAATATTCTTCTGAATGGACTCCACAACCTAGAGAAAGACCAGCAGAAGAATGCAGTTCTTCTCCAGACCTCTGTAATGAAGGCCCGGCTCGCTGATTAATCGCTGCAGTCTGGAAAGCTTTTGCTTCTATGTCTGTTTATTTGTGTGAATGTTTGTTTGTTTGCAATCACAAAGGTTTAACTATAATCCATTTTGTAAAATGTAAAACAACAGCAACTTGGGTTCCTTTAAAGTGTCCACTAACCTCATACAATAATGAATGTTAAGTCCGGCTAAAATTGGTATTTCAAAGCATAACAGTGCCTTAAAAATAATTTCTTATTTCACTATAGAAGTTTACATTAACTTATACTGCATTGAATAAGACAATAGTTGATATATTTGTCCTATACACAATGTTAGGTTTCTATTTTTGATATATTTGTCCAATATAAAATGTTAGGTTATAAAGAAAGCAATGGCCTCCGCTAGCGGAGCCAGGAATCTGGGTGTGCACGTCCTGTTTGATAGTAGTCCTAAACATATATATATATATATATATATATATATATATATATATATATATAATACAATATATATATATATATATATATATATATATATACATATACAGTAAAATTCCTTTTATCAAACCTTCGAACAACCGACTAGTCCAAACATCCGACTTTTTTCTTCAATATCCCAAGTTGGATGAAAGTTGAATTTGTCTAAGCATGCGACTGTTGAATGATTGTTTGGTTGTTGCTCTCGCCGCTACCGACTCATGACGCTCAGGTTGGCTGTTATTTTCGTGGGCATTTCAGTTATTCTCAATATATTCTATGAGGGATAAAAGGAATATTCATAGTACACACATACACACACATATATATACTTTATATATATATATATATATATACATATATATATATGTATGCATATATATATACATATATATATATATATATATATATGTATATATATATTACATAAGTAATATTAGATGAAGACACAGGGGTGATATTTTCTTTTTCTTTTTGGGAGAAAGTTATTTTCTATTTATTCTATCAGTGATAAAGAAAGGAGTATTTATTATATATAAATATATATATATATATATATATATGTGTATATATATATATATATATATTATATACACATGTGTGTGTGTGTGTGTGTGTGTGTGTGTGTGTGTGTGTGTGTGTGTGTGTGTGTGTGTGTGTGTGTGTGTGTGTGTGTTTATATATATATATATATATATATATATATATATAATATATATATATACAGGGCTGCGGAGTCGGAGTCGGAGTCGGAGTCGGAGTCGGAGGGAGTCGGAGGTTTTAGCTGGAGTCGGAGTCGGAGTCGGAGTCGGATTTCTAAGAGTACTAGGAGTCGGAGTCGGAGTCGGAGTCGGATTTTTTTTATCCGACTCCGACTCCTTAAGTCCAATAAAATTATTTTTTTTAACATGGTTTCCCTGTTTGGTTTTACCAGTTGCACAATTTAGCAGTTTTTGTATGGTTTTGCTTTTATTTTTGGAGGCAATAGTGAGTGTGTGAAGTGTATATGTACACTAAGTGGTCTCTCCGGATGGAAACAAAAAACAATCCATCAATAAAAAAATAAAAAAAAATACACAATACTGACAAGCTATCGTTGTCAGTCTGGGTAAAAGTGTTTGTGGTCATGTATTTGTAGTTGTTTCCTGTAAGGAGAGTGAAACTATATATATATATATATATATATACATATATATATGTATATATATATATATAAATATATATATATATATATATATACATATATATATACATATATATATAATATTTTGTACTATACTGCAATGCTTTTACTTCAACATAAATAAACATCAATTCGTGCTGCCACCATGTGATGCATTGTGTGGTACTAGTACTAACTAATGTAAACAAACAGCTGCAGATTCTGCCTAAAGCAGTGTCTCCCAGTGAATTTTCTTTTCCTTCATTTTCGGTAGTTTTATCACATTTTCCTTTAATAGAAATATGCTAGATTATGATAAAGCTACTTCAAAATATGAAAATCATACATTTATCAAAGAAATTTAGTGGTTTGAAATATACGAAATAGAAACAGGCTACTGATCATGGTTACTAGTGAATACAATAGGCCTACAAGTGAAGCAATGAAAAATAGAAATCAGAGTAAAGAAAATCACGAACCATTTTAATCTAATTCAAAACTGATTATGCTATAAAGACAATTGCAAATTAGGCCTAAGTGTATCAGATATTTTTGCTTTAACCTATAACCATAATTCTATCTATCTATATACAAAAGGCTTTTTCCCCCTTATCAGGGAGGTAGCCAAGTCAAAAGGTATAAACCCACTCCCACCCATCATCCCTTCCACCCTCATATCTTAGCTCCTCGTGGACGACGGGTCATCCATGCATACCGCCCACCACCCTGGGTCAGAAGCAATGCAGGACACAGCACATCCACAGCAAGGCCGCTTCACTTAATTGGCGACCCCCCTCTCTCCGTCCCCTCACATAGAAAACGGAGGACGGGGAGGAGTCCCTTCGGGCTGCGTCAAAGTATCATTCATACTTTCCCACTCCCCAAACCCCCCCATCCTCCCATCCCTTCCCTTTCTTTTCATCACAGTATCATCTATACACAGCCCTTCTCCACTCATCCTTATCTTCTGCCACCTCCCTTCCCTGCTCCACAGATATTCCCCTCTTGCTCAACGCCCCTGTCACCCCATCCATCCATCTCATCCTCGGTCGTCCTCTCAAATTCACTCCTTCCATCTCTGCCTTCCATTCCCCTTTCACCAGTCTTCCTTCATCCATTCTTTCCATGTGTCCAAACCATCCTAATAGTCTTTCATCAGCCCTCTCAGCCAACTCCTTTTCCATCCCAGCTCTCCTTCTCACTTCCTCGTTTCTCACTCTATCCAGCCTTGTAACCCTCACCGTACTTCTCAGACATTTCATCTCAAACACATTTAAACTTTTCCTCTCTACCTCTCTCAAATTCCATGTCTCTGCCCCACACAGCACTGTCGGCACAATCACCCCTTCATACAATCTCCTCTTTGCATTAATTCCCAAATGTCTATTTCTCATTACTTTTTTAAATCCCCCAAGGCATTTGTTTGCTTCTCTCAATCTACAGCTTACCTCTACCTCTACTCCTCCCTTTGCAGCCACATATGACCCCAAGTACCTAAAACTATCCACTTCCTCCAGCCTCTTCCCTTTAAGACTTACTTCCAACTCTCCACCATCCTCTCCTCTTGTACACCTCATCACTTTACTTTTACCCACATTCACCTTCAGCTTTCTCCTATCACACACCCTCCCAAACTCAGTCACTAACTCTCCCAATGCCTCCTCTGACCCTGCCACAAGTGCAGTGTCATCACCAAACACCAACTGACTTACCTCACACTTTTCTCCATTTTCCGCAACCAACTCCAGTCCCCTGCCCATTTCTCTTGCATTTACCTCCCGTACCACCCCATCCATATACACATTGAACAGCCATGGCGACATGACACATCCCTGACATAATCCCCCCTTTACCTCAAATCATTCACTCTCTCCATTTCTGATTCTAACACTGGCTCTACTACTCTCATAAAAACTCTTGACTGCTCTTAACAGCTTTCTCCCAATACCTGTCTGCCCTATCATAAGCCTTTTACAAATCCATAAAGGCCCAAAAGACATCCTTACCCTTTCCTAAAGCTTTCTCACAATTCTGTCTTATCACAAAAATCTGATCCACACAGCCCCTACCTCTCCTAAACCCACACTGCTCCTCACCAATCACCTCTCTGGTCCTCTCCTAATTCTCTCAGTTTACCCTCCCATACGCCTTCCCAACTACACTCAACAAACTGATCCCTCTGAAACTACTACATTCACACTTGTTCCCTTTTCCTTTGAAAAGCGGAACTATACATGCACTCCTCCAGTCCTCTGGTACTCTACCCTCCCTTAGACACACATTAAACAACCTCACTAACCAGTCTACTATTACTTTACCTCCCTTCTTCAGACACTCCGCATGACACCCATCTAACCCAGGTACCTTACCTGCTCTCATCATTTTAATCGCTACTTCCACCTCATCTTTTCTTATTTTTCCCTCATTTTCCTCACCCATCACTGTCATTTTCTTTGCACCTCCCACTGCTTTCACCATTCCCTCCCTATCCTCCTCTACATTCAACAGTTCCCTAAAATATTCTGCCCATCTTCCCCTTATCGCTTCCTCTTCCATTATCATCTCTTCATCTTTGCCTCTTACCTTTTCTTCACTACTTGAATCAACTTCCCTTCCTCTTTTAATCTCTTAATAGTAGTAAAAAGAAAATATTTAGGCCAAATCTTGTACATTGTGTAATGTGACCTTGGTAAAGACAAATATTGATATACTGGTATACGGAATAGTCTGTAAAACCCTACTATTGATAGTAGCCTATTGAGTGACTACCGGACCTTAAATATTACCTACAAGATATACAGTTTGCATGATTTGGCTATGTTTCTTTTTGTAGGAATTGGTAAACAATAAGCATTAGATGCAAGAACAATTTAGATTACTTTGCCAAAGTTTCCTACTTTTCCCAGTGATGTAGCCTAGGCCAATTGTAAGGTCCTACCTGTTGTATGATAAATGCTGATTATCAGATAGGCTAACCTAGCGAATCATTAGCAGTTTGTATTATTTTTAAAACTTTGATGAAGAGAGTGTATATACAGTATATATATATATATATATATATATATATATATATACATATAAATATATATATATAAATATATATGTATATAAATATATATATATAAATATATATATATATATATATATATATATATATATGCAGAGAAAACCTATTTCTTTTGGTACATGTTGTTTATTGGGTTCTTTAAAAAATAGTAAATAGATAAAAATAAAGAAAATAAAAAATAAAACTAATGAATTAATGAAAAAAATTATTCTTTTATTTTTATTTTGTTTTTATTTATTCTTATTTTTATTGTTTTATTTCTATTTATTTTATTTCATTTTTTTTTAAAGAAAAAAAAAAGATGATCCCAAGATAACCTTATAATCCACATTTACTTTTCTTTTTACCATAAATTGTAGGGTCGAATTTGTTTTTCCTAGACTATAGGCTGCCTCTATTCATAGGGTAGTCTAGGACTCTAACCTATATTTCTCATAGGCTAATCTAACCAACCAATTCATCACATTAAGATGATATCAGTTTACCCTACTTATATAAAATACAAACTACTATTTTTTTATTTGCAAATTTCAATTGAGTAGTCTATAAGTTCTATAATTATGAATAAAGCCTATTTCTTTAATGTTTACAAATAAGAAACTTGTATAGATTTTAGCTTTAACCTCGTTATTAACGTAATAATACTGGTAGATTCAAGGAACATATAAAATATTTTGCTATAAGAAATTTTTATAGATTGAATTTTTAACCTAGTTATTAACGTAATAATACGGGTGTATTCAAGGTACAGTACATATATTTTGTTATATTCTTGAAAGCTTTGTCTGAATTTTTACCATTACAGTAATTGGCAAGCCAACAATAGCTGTAAAATACTGTCTATAGATGTGCACTGTGAAATAATTTGTTGCTATTGTGCAAATAGAAAGCAGTAGGTCTCATTATTCCAAGTTTAAAAAATCTAAAAAATTTGATACGTTTGTGTTGAGAAAATTTAATAACCATCCAGTATAGAATAGTTTTATAGCTAGTTACAGGATATGTACCATTTATAGAAGTTTCCAGAATGTAGTTTGTATTAATATTTCATTCATTCTATACTATGGGAGTTATAGCCAGTGGAATGTATTTCTATCTTTAATAAATACTCAATAAATATAATTATTAATTCAAATTCCTGAATAATTTGTCAACTGTCAAGTGACAGATGATTTGTATCTTTAGATCATTTAAACTAGCTACTTTACCTTTTTTGACAGTCTAATTAATTCAAATTATGTTAACATCTAGAACTCCATCATGTACACACGTACATGACAGTGTAGACAATAGTATATATCCACTACGTATGCACTATGCACGTACGTCTTCATGTATGTAAAAGTCAAAGGAAGTGCCCTGAGATAAACTTTGACCAGTCTCAGAGGCCAGATAGGAATGACATTAGAGCATATGTCATAGCATTTGATGATGACTGAAAAGGGGAGGAACAACAGCAGATATGAACAGTGTGCACAGGGGAAGGTTGTCTCTCTCTTTCCTGAACTGATTCCTGGTTTTTATGATAACATGGTGAAATTAATTCTGCAGTAAGTACTAGGTAGGGGCTCCTCCATTAACCTTTCCTCATCATGATTTGTCACATTTTTTCCTAATATTGTGATAGAAGGTTTATGAGATTGGACAAATGAAATAACAGATGATTTCTTTTTTTGGGGGGAGGGGAGGGGCACAAAGGAAAAAGAAAATATCTAGCTTGAAGTGGCAACTCTGCCATGACAGATTTGAAAGTGCTCATAAGCTGGTAGATGACCATGAGCATAAATAATACCATTATATATTTGATATATATATGTTTACACGAATATACGTGCTTGTGTGCATATACATATATAAAGCTGGTTGAGTGTATATGTGAGTATATTTATCATACAAGTGAATGTTTCACGTAAAAAATAATATACATGAAAAACATTTATAAAATGCTTGCTGAATAGGTGTGGGAGGCTGGTATATGGATCCGCAGAATAGATTTCCAAATAGGGGTCAAGGAGTTAAGGAATCGGGAGTCGAAATCGGAGTCGGGAATCGGAGTCGGAGGAATCAAAGGAGTCGGAGTCAGTGTCGGAGTCGGAGGAATCAAAGGAGTCGGAGTCGGAGTCGGACCCTATATCATCCGACTCCGCAGCCCTGTATATATATATATATATATATATATATATATATATATATATATATGTGTGTGTGTGTGTGTGTGTGTGTGTGTGTGTGTGTGTGTGTGTGTGTACATATATGTACATATGTATATATATATATATATATATATATATATATACATATATATATACATATACATATATATATGTATATGTCTGTGTGTGTGTGTGTGTGTGTGTGTGTGTGTGTGTGTGTGTGTGTGTGTGTGTGTGTGTGTGTGTGTGTGTGTTTGTGTGTGTGTGTGTATGTATCTAAATATGCATATACTATTATATAAATATATACATTATATATATATATATATATGTGTGTGTGTGTGTGT
Organism: Oratosquilla oratoria; assembly: GCF_046742065.1. NCBI lineage: Eukaryota > Metazoa > Arthropoda > Malacostraca > Stomatopoda > Squillidae > Oratosquilla > Oratosquilla oratoria. Next base: position 33,753,345 of record NC_134787.1, read on the forward strand.
GTGTGTGTGTGTGTGTGTGTGTGTGTGTGTGTGTGTGTGTGTGTGTGTGTGTGTGTGTGTGTGTGTGTGTGTGTGTGTGTGTGTGTGTGTGTGTGTGTGTGTGTGTGTGTGTGTGTGTGTGTGTACTTTTTCAGTATGTCAGCACTTGTGTCCAAAAAACAATTTTAGTCAACAACAAGAAAATAATTTTCTTGCTCAGGATCGTAAGTCACTTAATATTAAATCGAAATCCACTTATCTAAATACGATCTAGAGTCTTCTAGACTGATTCGGGTTCGACCTGGAGGTGTTTC
>NC_134787.1:33758637-33777619 GCF_046742065.1 Oratosquilla oratoria
TCTTTCCTATTTCCTTTTTAAATAGAAATTTAATTTATATTCATAACTGCGAGTTCTGCCCTGTTGTCTTACTATAACGACTTTGTGTACGTCACCCTTGTTAAAGACTTTGATCCATTTAGATCATTCTCTATTAGATCATCCCGCATTCGTTTTTTCAGAGAGCGTAAGTTAATGTGCCTAAGCATGTCCTTGTAAGGTAAATTTCTGAGCCCATGATCTTAGTCTTTCTCCTCAGTACTGATTCGAATGAATTGATATCCATTCTATAGGACGGAGACCAAAACTGTACCGCATAGTCAAAGATAAGTCTAACTAACCCCAGATAAAGTTCGATAATTACCTCTGCACTTTTATTCGCAACCGTCCCAGCAGTGAAAGCTAATGTTCTGTTAGCTCTCCTCCAGACGCTAATGCACTATTTCCTCGATCTAAGGTCAGGACTTACTAGAACTCCCAAGTCTCTTCCGCACTCAATTTTCTTTAAAAAAGTGTTATCTAAGCTATAACTGCTTTCTGGGTTGTGTAAACCTACGTTTAACACGCTACACTTTGAGATATTGAAGTCCATTTGCCAAAGTGGAGGAAGAGGAGGAGGTGGAGGAGGAGGTATAGGAGACGAAGAAGGAGGAGAAGGAGGAAGTGAAGGAAGAGGAGAAGGAGGAGGAGGAGGAGGAGGAGGAGGAGGAGGAGGAGGAGGAGGTGGAAGAAGAGGAGGAATGAGCATCTTGTGTTCCATCGCGAGGAAGACACATTTCAGTGCAGGCTTGGTTCATTAGCAATTACTTGTGTGCCTCACACACCTGGGCGTGGAGCCCATCATGCCTCAGGAAAGGACGAGGACGCGAAAAGAACATTTTTGTTTTTTTCTAATCTTACTCAGACCAGGTTAAGCAAATCCAAGTTAAGTTAGGTTAGGTTAGTTAAGCGAGGTCAGGGTTGAGATGGAGGGCGTCTATCTGGAGCGAAATATCAGGTAACTGTGTGATCGTTACATGAGACTATTTACGAAATATGGGTAACATCTTCACTAACGACGGTGTGCAAAGGGACACCCAGCATACAAGTAGTTAACTTTAACTTAGTCTTAAACTGAATATAGGAAAATTCTGACGTTTGAATAGGATCCTAGTCAATAAAGGTTAAATTGTGTTACAACGAAGGCATAGATTTAACCCCTGGAGTAAGGAGAGAGAAAAAGAGAGGGGGAGAAAGAGAAAGAGAGAGAGAGAGAGAGAAAGGGGACAGAAAGAGAGAGAGAGAGAGAGAAAGGGGGCAGAGAGAGAGAGAAACAGAGAGAGAGAGAGAGAGAGAGAGAGAGAGAGAGAGAGAGAGAGAGAGGGAGAAAGAGAGAGAGAGAGAGAGAGAGGGTGGGGGAAGAGAGAGAGAGAGATAGAGAGAGGGAGGAGAGGAGAGAGAGAGAAGAGGAGAGATAGAGAGAGAGAGAGAGAGAGAGAGAGAGAGAGAGAGAGAATGGGGAAGAAAGAGAAAGAGAAAGAAAGAGAGGAAGAGAGAGTAGGGGAAAAAGTAAGAGTAGGAGAGAGAGAGAGAGAGAGAGAAAGAGAGGGAGAGAGAGAGAGAGAGAGAGAGGGGGGGGGAAGAAGAGAGAGAGGAGGGGAGAGGAGGAGAGGGAGAGAGCGAGAGAGCGAGAGAGGGAGAGAGAGAGAGAGAGAGAGAGAGAGAGAGAGAGAGAGAGAGAGAGAGAGAGAGAGAGGTAGAGAGAGAGAGAGAGAGAGAGTGGGGGGGAAGGGGGAGGGGTAGAGGAGGAAGAGAGAGGAGAGAGAGAGAGAGAGAGAGAGAGAGAGAGAGAGAGAGAGAGAGAGATAGGGCGGGGGAGAGAGATGGAGAGAGAGAGAGAGAGAGAGAGAGAGAGAGGAGAGAGAGGAGGGGGAGAGGAGGAGAGGAGGAGAATAGAGAGAGAGAGAGTGAGAGAGAGAGAGAGAGAGAGAGAGAGAGAGAGAGAGAGAGAGAGAGAGAGAGAGAGAGAGAGAGAGAGAGATTACGGTGGAGGGAGAAAGAGGAAGAACAAGAGCAAGAGATCGAGAAAGAGAAGAAGAACAACAAGGGAACGAGAAAAAGCGAGAACAAGAACAAAAGAAAGAATGAAAATGAAGACAGCAAGAAAAACCGTCGACATTACCGCTTCCTCCAACGACTCGCCCAACATTAAATAGAGAGAAAAAGAGAGCGAGAGAGAGAAAGAGAAACTTTTTTTTTAGTGTACACTAAAGAGCAGAAATCACGGCACCGGTAGAGCGCTGGGCATTCTTCCGGCACGCGGGAAGGTCCTAAATGAACATTTCCCCGAAGCCGCGTCGCTGAAAAAGAAAAACCGAAATTTCTTAAAGAATGGCCTCCGCCCTCCGCTTTGAATCGGCTCCTGACTTATCGCGAATTCGAGCTCCCAAGAACGGCCCAAACGCTGCAAAAATGCAGGTCCAGCCAGTTGCTCATTTGGGGGGGAGGGTTTTTTTTTTTTAGCCACCCCCTTCTCCCCCCCCCCCTTGCCACCTCCACCCTCAACCCCCCAACCCCCAACAGAGTCATTGAAATAGTCCGGATTATTTCCTATTGTGCCTTTCTCTTAGCTAATTTACGCTTAATTCATGCTATTGTCCCTCCACCAGACTCCAGTGATATCTTACGGTTCTTACCAGCAGTGTGTTTACGTTTACTAAACCCCTCCTATGCTGGGTGTTCCTCTTTATCTGGCTGCCGCCAGGCGATTTTATTCACCTCTATAGAACTCCCTTGATAGCATGGGGATGCAGCCCACCTCGTTCGATCCCTTCCGTACCTGGTGGCACTCAGAACATAAAATCATATGAATGGAAGAGACTGTAAGAGACCATAAGGCCTGCACTAGGCAGTTCCATGCCCATTACCACCTGTCATCCCTGTCTATAAAGTCATCTAATCTCTTAAAAGCATCCAACTGTTTCATCGCTCAATATATGGTTACAATTGGAAATTGGTATGTTATAACACATTTGTAAATGCTCACTATAAACCCACTATCGGAGAAATAATAACGGAAGTACAGGGAAACTGTATATTTCGACTACTATCTGTAGTCCTCTTCAGCAGAATGCTGAATCTGTAGTCCTCTTCAGCAGAATGCTGAATCTGTAGTCCTCTTCAGCAGAATGCTGAAGAGGACTACAGATAGTAGTCGAAATATACAGTTTCCCTGTACTTCCGTTATTATTTCTCCGATAGTGGGTTTATAGTGAACATATGGTTACAAAGTCTATTCTATTCGTTAACAGCTCTGTCAGTAAACCTGTTCTTGCCTCTTTCGTTTTTAAACCTAAATTTGTCCCGTTTAAACCCATTACTACGAGACCTGCAATGCTGTCAGAAGCAGTGCCGCAAGACACAGCACATCCACAGCAAGGCCGCTTCATTAAATCGGCGACCCCCCCCTCTCCGTCCCCCCATATAAAGGAGAGGACGGGGAGAAATCCCTTCGGGCTGCGTCAAAATTTTGCTCACACACACTACCTCACCCCCACATCCCCCCGTCCATTCCACCTCATGCATCACATCTTCCATATACAACCATTCTCCATTCACCCCTGTCTTCTGTCCTCTCCCGTCTTTCCTCAACAGACATTCCCCTCTTCCCCAAAGCCCCATTCACCCCATCCATCCATCTCATCCTAGGACGTCCCCTCATGTTCACTCCCTCCACATCTGCCTTCCATACCTCCATTACTAGTCTTTCTTCACTCATTCTTTCCATGTGTCCAAACCATCCTAATACTCTTTCATCAACCCTATCTCCCAACTCCCTTTCCACCCCTGTTCTCCTCCTCACCTCCTCATTTCTCACTCTATCTAGCCTAGTAACCCCCATCATACTTCTCAGACACTTCATCTCAAACACATTCAAGCTCCTTCTCTCTTCCTCTCTTATGTTTCATGTTTCTGCTCCATACAGTGCTGTCGGCACTATCACTCCTTCATACAGTCTCCTCTTAGCATCCATTCCCAAATTTCTATTCCTCATTACACTTTTTATTCCACCAAGGCATTTACTCGCTCCTCTCAATCTACATTCTACCTCCACCTTTACTCCACCTTTTCCTGCCACATTTGCACCCAAGTATCTAAAACTATCCACTTCCTTCAGTTGCTCTCCCTTAATACTCACTTCCAGATTACTGCCACTTTCACCCCTTGTACATCTCATCACCTTACTTTTACCCACATTTATCTTCAGCTTTCTTCTATCACACACTCTCCCAAACTCTATCACCATCTTCCTCAATCCCTCCTCCGATCCTGCCACAAGCGCAGTGTCGTCCGCAAACAACAGCTGGCTCACCTCCCACTTTTCTCCATTTTCTTTAACCATCTCCAATCCCTGACCCACTACCCTTGCATTTACCTCTCGCACTACCGCATCCATGTATAAGTTGAACAGCCAGGGTGACATAACGCATCCTTGACGAAGTCCCACCTTTACCTCAAACCACTCACTCTCTCCATTTCTAATCCTGACACAAGCTCTACTACTCTCATAAACAAGGCTGCGGAGTCGGATGATATAGGGTCCGACTCCGACTCCGACTCCGACTCCTTTGATTCCTCCGACTCCGACTCCTTTGATTCCTCCGACTCCGACTCCGACTCCGACTCCCGACTCCGACTCCGACTCCCGACTCCGACTCCCGACTCCTTAACTCCTTGACCCCTATGTGGAAATCTATTCTGCAGATCCATATACCAGCCTCCCACACCTATTCAGCAAGCATTTTATAAATGTTTTTCATGTATATTATTTTTTACGTGAAACATTCACTTGTATGATAAATATACTCACATATACACTCAACCAGCTTTATATATGTATATGCACACAAGCACGTATATTCGTGTAAACATATATATATCAAATATATAATGGTATTATTTATGCTCATGGTCATCTACCAGCTTATGAGCACTTTCAAATCTGTCATGGCAGAGTTGCCACTTCAAGCTAGATATTTTCTTTTTCCTTTATGCCCCTCCCCTCCCCCCCCAAAAAGAAATCATCTGTTATTTCATTTGTCCAATCTCATAAACCTTCTATCACAATATTAGGAAAAAATGTGACAAATCATGATGAGGAAAGGTTAATGGAGGAGCCCCTACCTAGTACTTACTGCAGAATTAATTTCACCATGTTATCATAAAAACCAGGAATCAGTTCAGGAAAGAGAGAGACAACCTTCCCCTGTGCACACTGTTCATATCTGCTGTTGTTCCTCCCCTTTTCAGTCATCACCCAATGCTATGACATATGCTCTAATGTCATTCCTATCTGGCCTCTGAGACTGGTCAAAGTTTATCTCAGGGCACTTCCTTTGACTTTTTTTCAGTCATCATCAAATGCTATGACATATGCTCTAATGTCATTCCTATCTGGCCTCTGAGACTGGTCAAAGTTTATCTCAGGGCACTTCCTTTGACTTTTACATACATGAAGACGTACGTGCATAGTGCATACGTAGTGGATATATACTATTATCTACACTGTCATGTACGTGTGTACATGATGGAGTTCTAGATGTTAACATAATTTGAATTAATTGGACTGTCAACAAAGGTAAAGTAGCTAGTTTAAATGATCTAAAGATACAAATCATCTCTGTCACTTGATAGTTGACAAATTATTCAGGAATTTGAATTAATAATTATATTTATTGAGTATTTATTAAAGATAGAAATACATTCCACTGGCTATAACTCCCATAGTATAGAATGAATGAAATATTAATACAAACTACATTCTGTAAATGGTACATATCCTGTAACTAGCTATAAAATTATTCTATACTGGATGGTTATTAAATTTTCTCAACACAAACGTATCAAATTTTCTAGATTTTTTAAACTTGGAATAATGAGACCTACTGCTTTCTATTTGCACAATAGCAACAAATTATTTCACAGTGCACATCTATAGACAGTATTTTACAGCTATTGTTGGCTTGCCAATTACTGTAATGGTAAAAATTCAGACAAAGCTTTCAAGAATATAACAAAATATATGTACTGTACCTTGAATACACCCGTATTATTACGTTAATAACTAGGTTAACAATTCAATCTATAAAAATTTCTTATAGCAAAATATTCTATATAGTCCTTGAATCTACCAGTATTATTACGTTAATAACGAGGTTAAAGCTAAAATCTATACAAGTTTCTTATTTGTAAACATTAAAGAAATAGGTTTTATTCATAATTATAGAACTTATAGACTACTCAATTGAAATTTGCAAATAAAAAAATAGTAGTTTGTATTTTATATAAGTAGGGTAAACTGATATCATCTTAATGTGATGAATTGGTTGGTTAGATTAGCCTATGAGAAATATAGGTTAGAGTCCTAGACTACCCTATGAATAGAGGCAGCCTATAGTCTAGGAAAAACAAATTCGACCCTACAATTTATGGTAAAAAGAAAAGTAAATGTGGATTATAAGGTTATCTTGGGATCATCTTTTTTTCCTTTTTTAAATAAAAAAAATGAAATAAAATAAATAAAAATAAAACAATAAAAATAAAAATAAATAAAAACAAAATAAAAATAAAACAATAATTTTTTTCATTAATTCATTAGTTTTATTTTTTATTTTCATTATTTCTATCTATTTACTATTTTTTAAAGAACCCAATAAACAACATGTACCAAAAGAAGTAGGTTTTCTCTGCATATATATATATATATATATATATATATATACACTGTATATACACTCTCTTCATCAAAGTTTTAAAAATAATACAAACTGCTAATGATTCGCTAGGTTAGCCTATCTGATAATCAGCATTTATCATACAACAGGTAGGACCTTACAATTGGCCTAGGCTACATCACTGGGAAAAGTAGGAAACTTTGGCAAAGTAATCTAAATTGTTCTTGCATCTAATGCTTATTGTTTACCAATTCCTACAAAAAGAAACATAGCCAAATCATGCAAACTGTATATCTTGTAGGTAATATTTAAGGTCCGGTAGTCACTCAATAGGCTACTATCAATAGTAGGGTTTTACAGACTATTCCGTATACCAGTATATCAATATTTGTCTTTACCAAGGTCACATTACACAATGTACAAGATTTGGCCTAAATATTTTCTTTTTACTACTATTAAGAGATTAAAAGAGGAAGGGAAGTTGATTCAAGTAGTGAAGAAAAGGTAAGAGGCAAAGATGAAGAGATGATAATGGAAGAGGAAGCGATAAGGGGAAGATGGGCAGAATATTTTAGGGAACTGTTGAATGTAGAGGAGGATAGGGAGGGAATGGTGAAAGCAGTGGGAGGCGCAAAGAAAATGACAGTGATGGGTGAGGAAAATGAGGGAAAAATAAGAAAAGATGAGGTGGAAGTAGCGATTAAAATGATGAGAGCAGGTAAGGTACCTGGGTTAGATGGGTGTCATGCGGAGTGTCTGAAGAAGGGAGGTAAAGTAATAGTAGACTGGTTAGTGAGGTTGTTTAATGTGTGTCTAAGGGAGGGTAGAGTACCAGAGGACTGGAGGAGTGCATGTATAGTTCCGCTTTTCAAAGGAAAAGGGAACAAGTGTGAATGTAGTAGTTTCAGAGGGATCAGTTTGTTGAGTGTAGTTGGGAAGGCGTATGGGAGGGTTATAACTGAGAGAATTAGGAGAGGACCAGAGGAAGTGATTGGTGAGGAGCAGTGTGGGTTTAGGAGAGGTAGGGGCTGTGTGGATCAGATTTTTGTGATAAGACAGAATTGTGAGAAAGCTTTAGGAAAGGGTAAGGATGTCTTTTGGGCCTTTATGGATTTGTAAAAGGCTTATGATAGGGCAGACAGGTATTGGGAGAAAGCTGTTAAGAGCAGTCAAGAGTTTTTATGAGAGTAGTAGAGCCAGTGTTAGAATCAGAAATGGAGAGAGTGAATGATTTGAGGTAAAGGAGGGATTATGTCAGGGATGTGTCATGTCGCCATGGCTGTTCAATGTGTATATGGATGGGGTGGTACGGGAGGTAAATGCAAGAGAAATGGGCAGGGGACTGGAGTTGGTTGCGGAAAATGGAGAAAAGTGTGAGGTAAGTCAGTTGCTGTTTGCTGATGACACTGCACTTGTGGCAGGGTCAGAGAAAGCTGAAGGTGAATGTGGGTAAAAGTAAAGTGATGAGGTGTACAAGAGGAGAGGATGGTGGAGAGTTGGAAGTCTTAAAGGGAAGAGGCTGGAGGAAGTGGATAGTTTTAGGTACTTGGGGTCATATGTGGCTGCAAAGGGAGGAGTAGAGGTAGAGGTAAGCTGTAGATTGAGAGAAGCAAACAAATGCCTTGGGGGATTTAAAAAAGTAATGAGAAATAGACATTTGGGAATTAATGCAAAGAGGAGATTGTATGAAGGGGTGATTGTGCCGACAGTGCTGTGTGGGGCAGAGACATGGAATTTGAGAGAGGCAGAGAGGAAGAGTTTAAATGTGTTTGAGATGAAATGTCTGAGAAGTATGGTGAAGGTTACAAGGCTGGATAGAGTGAGAAACGAGGAAGTGAGAAGGAGAGCTGGGATAGAAAAGGAGTTGGCTGAGAGGGCTGGTGAAAGACTATTAGGATGGTTTGGACACATGGAAAGAATGGATGAAGGAAGACTGGTGAAAGGGGTATGGAAGGCAGAGATGGAGGGAGTGAATTTGAGAGGACGACCGAGGATGAGATGGATGGATGGGGTGACAGGGGCGTTGAGCAAGAGGGGAATATCTGTGGAGCAGGGAAGGGAGGTGGCAGAAGATAAGGATGAGTGGAGAAGGGCTGTGTATAGATGATACTGTGATGAAAAGAAAGGGAAGGGATGGGAGGATGGGGGGGTTTGGGGAGTGGGAAAGTATGAATGATACTTTGACGCAGCCCGAAGGGACTCCTCCCCGTCCTCCGTTTTCTATGTGAGGGGACGGAGAGAGGGGGGTCGCCAATTAAGTGAAGCGGCCTTGCTGTGGATGTGCTGTGTCCTGCATTGCTTCTGACCCAGGGTGGTGGGCGGGATGCAGGGATGACCCGTCGTCCACGAGGAGCTAAGATGTGAGGGTGGAAGGGATGATGGGTGGGAGTGGGTTTATGCCTTTTGACTTGGCTACCTCCCTGATAAGGGGGAAAAAGCCTTTTGTATATAGATAGATAGAATTATGGTTATAGGTTAAACCTTTGGGTCGCGACCCAGGGGTTAAGAACCACTGGGTTAAAGCAAAAATATCTGGTACACTTAGGCCTAATTTGCAATTGTCTTTATAGCATAATCAGTTTTGAATTAGATTAAAATGGTTCGTGATTTTCTTTACTCTGATTTCTATTTTTCATTGCTTCACTTGTAGGCCTATTGTATTCACTAGTAACCATGATCAGTAGCCTGTTTCTATTTCGTATATTTCAAACCACTAAATTTCTTTGATAAATGTATGATTTTCATATTTTGAAGTAGCTTTATCATAATCTAGCATATTTCTATTAAAGGAAAATGTGATAAAACTACCGAAAATGAAGGAAAAGAAAATTCACTGGGAGACACTGCTTTAGGCAGAATCTGCAGCTGTTTGTTTACATTAGTTAGTACTAGTACCACACAATGCATCACATGGTGGCTGCACGAATTGATGTTTATTTATATTGAAGTAAAAGCATTATATATATATACAAATATATTATATATATATATATATATATATATATATATATATATATATATATATATATATATAGACAGTATATATATATATAGTTTCACTCTCCTTACAGGAAACAACTACAAAATACATGACCACAAACACTTTTACCCAGACTGACAACGATACCTTGTCAGTATTGTGTATTTATTTTATTTTCTTTTATTATTATTGATGGATTGTTTTTTGTTTCCATCCGGAGAGACCACTTAGTGTACATATACACTTCACACACTCACTATTGCCTCCAAAAATAAAAGCAAAACCATACAAAAACTGCTAAATTGTGCAACTGGTAAAACCAAACAGGGAAACCATGTTAAAAAAATAATTTTATTGGACTTATGGAGTCGGAGTCGGATAAAAAAAATCCGACTCCGACTCCAACTCCGACTCCTAGTACTCTTAGAAATCCGACTCCGACTCCGACTCCGACTCCGACTCCAGCTAAAACCTCCGACTCCCTCCGACTCCGACCCCGACTCCGACTCCGACTCCGTAGCCCTGCTCATAAAAACTCTTGACAGCTCCCAGAAGCTTTCCTCCTATCCCATATATCCGCATAATCTCCCACAGTGCCTTTCTGTCTACCCTGTCGTAAGCCTTTTCCAGATCCATAAAGGCCCAAAACACATCCTTCCCCTTTCCTATAGCTTTCTCACATATCTGTCTTACCACAAAGATCTGATCTACACAACCTCTACCTGTCCTAAATCCACACTGTTCCTCACCAATTACTCCCTCTGTTCCTTTCCTAATCCTCTCAATCAAGATCCTCCCATAAGCCTTCCCAACTACACTTAACAAGCCAATCCCTCTGAAACTACTACATTCACACTTGTCCCCCTTTCCCTTGTAAAGTGGAACTATACAAGCACTCCTCCAGTCCTCTGGCACTCTACCTTCTCTCCAGCAAACATTAAATAACCTCACCAACCAGTCCACCATCACTGTACCTCCTTTTTTAAGACATTCTGCATGGCATCCATCCAGACCAGGTGCCTTACCTGCTTTCATCATCTTAACTGCTGCCTTCACTTCATCCTTCCTTATTTCTCCTCCATTTTCCTCACTCATCACTCTCATTTTCTTAGCATTTCCCACTGCAGCTATCTTTCCCTCCCTATCCTCCTTCACATTTAGCAACTCCCTAAAATATTCTGCCCATCTTCCCCTTACCGCCTTCTCCTCCATTACCATCTCTCCATCTGCACCTTTTACCTTTCCTTCTCTACTTGATTCGCCTCCTCTTCCTCTCTTAATTTCTTTCCAAAACATCTTTTTATTACTTTCAAAATTTTCTCTCATACTCTTACCCCATTTTACATCTGCTCTCCTATTTGCCTCCTTTACCTTTTTCTTTACTTCTCTTTTCTTTTCTTTGTACCTCTCATATGACTCCCTCGTCCTATATTGTAACCAATCTGTGTAAGCTCGCTTCTTCTCTTCTACAACCTTCTTCATTTCCTCATCCCACCATTCACTACCCTTCCTTCTATTTCCTCCTGTCCTTCTTGTTCCACACACCATCTTTGCACACTTTGTGACTCCCTCCTTGAACCATCCCCATTCCTCCTCCACACCTACCTCTACTCTATCCTTCACTCCCTCCCACTCCTCCTTCAGCTTCTTCTTGTACCCCTTCTCCTTTTCCTCTTCATTTAAGGAGTTCACTCTAAGCACCTCCCTACCTTTTGTCCTTTTCCTCTTTCTCCATCTGTCCTCCACTCTCAACTTACCTTCCACCAGAAAATGATCTGATATTCCCCCACCCTCTCCCCTTAGCACATGTACATCCTTAACTCTTCCTATCATAATCCTATTTACCACTACATAGTCCATTAAAGCTCTATCTACCACCCTTCCCTCCACCACCCTCTCCCATGTGTACTTATGCTTGACTTTCTTCCGAAACACTGTATTTGCTATCATCAACTCTCTTTCTAGACACATTTCCACCATCAACTCTCCACGATTCTTTCCTGGAACTCCACAATTCCCAACCACTCCATCAATTGGATCCTTTCCTATCCTAGCATTAAGGTCTCCCAGTACTATTACATTTACACTTCTCCCTAAACCCTCTATGCACTCATTTAAATCTACCCAAAAAGCCTCCCTTTCTTCTACACTCTTCTCACTGCCAGGCCCATATGCACTTACAAAGACCCACATCTCCTTTCCCAGTTTCACCTTCATCCACATTATCCTTGAGGAAACCTCCTTCCACTCCACTACACGTTTACCTATCTCTTCACTTACTAGTATAGCCACCCCTTCCCTTCCTGGGTGGTCAAAATGGTTCGTGTGGTTGAATATGCCGCTAGATTGGTTTCCCTCTCTAACGTGTTTCTTGTGTTGATTGATTCGTGTTTTGAGTGTTTTAACAGTCTGACCAACATAAAACTGATTACATGAAAGGTTCTTTTAGCACAATTGGAAGATGTATCAAGATCATATGTGGGGTATTGCTTAGTACCAATATCGGAAATACATCATATTTCATCATACATTATTTACGATATTGGTACTAAGCGACAATACCCCAGACATGTTCTTGATACAGCTTATAATTGTGCTAAAAGGACATTTCATAACCTTAGGTCAACTCAAACTTTCAATATGAATAATTTGTTAATTCTACCGAAGCAAGAGAACTTGCAAAACATTCCAAATATATTACGTTATTCCAATATTAATGTAGTTTTTAACAATAAGAACACTGTAAGACAATTGCTTATAATAATTCTGTCAATAGTGATAAAGAGTGTGTGTACAGTACAAAATACCTTGTAAATCATGTAATCATTTTTATGTTGATCAGACTGCTAAAACACTCAAAACGAATCAATTATCACAAGAAATACGTTAGAGAGGGAACCCAATCTAGCGGCATATTCAACCACATGAACCATTTTGACCACCCAGCTGACTGGAATAACGCTAAAGTCATCACATACAATAATAACATCACAGAAAGAAATTTAATTGAATGCAGTTTGATCAAATCTAGTAAGGGAATAAATGTTGATTTCCATCAAGGTTTGTACAAATTAGATAGTTATATTTGCCATGAAATTTCAAAATCATTTGAATTATAATATACCAGTTATGAGTAATTGTCCCATACTTGTTGGTTACCAAGACGGTATCAAATGTCACGTATACTTCTTCCACTACCTCTCCGAATTCCCTCTTCACCATGTCTCACTCAGCCATATATTTTGTACCTTGTTTCTTCATTTTATAATTCCTTCTTTGTATCAATACTGAAATGTAATTATACGAAAGCGCTCTGCTTCGTTAATTTACTTTTCCTAGTGATTACTTACGAATTTGTGAACACACCTACCTAGCGTCTTTATTGCATATATATATATATATATATATATATATATATATATATATATATATAATATATATAATTTTATATATATATATGTATATATATATATATACATCTATTTATTTATACATACACACACACACACACACACACATATGTATATATATATATATATAGATATCTATATATATATAATATAAATATATATATATATATATATGTATATATATATATATATAATATAAATATATATATATATATATGTATATATATATATATATATATATATATTTAATATTTTTATATATATATATATATCTTGTAATATTTAATACAAGCAGGACAAAACTTCATTAACATATAGATTACTTCGACAGAATTCGAGCAGCGTTTACATAAACAAGCAGCTGGTAAACATTAACCTTGAACAGCCAGAGCCCAGAAGTGAATATGCAAAAGAAGACGACCATGTACATTTGTGTATGTCTTTACTGAGAAAACTCAATCACACTAATACTTTTTTTCTTACCTTTCTGTACACGGTAAGCGTGTGTACCAGCATGATGTGTGTGTGTCCTGTGTGTGTTTTTTTCTTTACACACGAGGGGTGTGTTTGGCCGATGTGTTTATGAGCTTGTTCGTACAATTTCAGGAAACGAGGCTCCTGGGGTCTCCTTCGGAAAAGATGGAGAATATATTCCTTATTCGACAGAATGGAAATTAATGACGTTTGCCTTACACTTGCAGGAACTTGAAAACATCTCAAGCTAGACGCATCTTGTGCCTGAAATTATATATCTACATCAATATCGTCCATAAAACGAACTAAACATTCATATATTAAAACAATTTAAAAATTCCCGCATTCAAATATCACCTTAGATTACGCAAAAAACAGATACACATATGAATAAATACATACATGAATAAATAAGTAGATAGATAAATAACTAAGAGAATGGAAAGAATGAAATATTTCTTTTTGGCCCCAAAAATATTGTCATCCAAAAGAACTTGATTAAATTGGTGTTAATAATCTCATGGCTGCTTGTCATTCTAACATGAGTGTAAGCTCCTCCCCTCTCCGTGCCGGGTGGTGGCACTTTTCCTTTTATTCTGGTTGTCGTCAGGTGATTTTATTTCATCCCACTTGGCGTACCCGCTCAGTAGTAGATAAAAGAGGAAGGTGAGGTAGGCCGTACACTAGGAGGCGCTGATAAGCAGCGGCCGAAACCTTCACCTTTTGCCCTATTTTTGCGCTCCTTGGACAATTGGATACAGGTAACAGTCACTGCAGGCTGGGAGTCGGTGAGGACTCGGGATTCAAACCCACAACTAAAATAAAAAAAAAAAAAGCAACTATGCGAGACCAGCACGGCCTTTCGGTCAAGCCACCAGAGTATTAAAAGAGTTATTAATCTCATGGACACCCTCCATACAGAATTAGTACTTCTTACTGTCAACTAGAAATGCGCTAAAACTATTCTATTCAATTCCGTGGGTACGCCCCCTCCAGGTTAGGTAGAACGGACACGGGAGGACCTTGTATGAGCCCAAAGGGCGTCACACCCTCCTGCAGGTCCGAAGGCAGAACCAGGACTTCCCGCTGTGAACCGCGAGGTACCTGAAGAACATGCAATTCTAGATCGACGACGATGAAGAAAGAAGAAAGTAAGAGGACCGAAGTGTAAAGGGCCACAAAAAAGAAAAGAAAACAGAAGGAAGCAAAGTAACAAGAAAGGACGAAGTGATAGTCGACCACGGTGCTAAAGTAAAAGAAATGCCATTGCGTAAAGCGTACAAAAGAGCATAGGCAAACCGCACCCGACTGAGAAACTAAGTTATGAATGCATTCTTTCTAACACGTGGACTGGGGTATGGAAGTAAATGAATATTTACCCGTTCATCTATAAACTTGGATATGCTTTTGATATATAACATAACACAGACGTACGCATGTTTACATACATACAATATATAGTCTACATAATGTTGTCACAACATACCACACACACACCACACACACACATATATATATATATATTTAATATATATATATATATATATAATATATATTATTATATATATAAACTGTATATATATATATAATAAGCGGTGTAGTGTGTGTGTGGTTGTGTGTGTTGAGGTGAGTGTGTGTGTGTGTGTGTGTGTGTCGTGTGTGTTGTGTGTGTGTGTGTGTGTGTGGCGTGCGTGTGCGCCAAAGACACATACGGATCTATACTAATGTAAATTAAGCATAATACACATCTAAAATTATATACACACATCTGAATATAATAAACACATCTAAATATATACACACCATTATTGTCTATGTAATGAATATACACATATATTAACATTACACAACACACTGTAGTAGTACTATAACATGTACAGTATCTATATGTACATAGAAATAAAGTTTACAAAAAAAAACAATACTCATGGTCTAAGCAGGTTCAAAAGAAAATCTTTCTCTATCTCTCATTCTCTCTCTTTTTCTTCTCACATCTCTCTTTCAGAGAATAATCTGCAGCTTATCTGGATTACAAAACAAACATCACCCACCCCCCACCGCCTCCCCGCCACCTAATCTGTGCAAAACACAGCTAAATGCTCGACATGTTTATAATGTTATCCACACACACACACACATACGGGGAACACCAAAAAATTCTGTTAAAATTAGAAAAATAAAAGTTTCACAATAACAAATTTCCACAAAACAACCATATACATTTTCCTTCTCGTTGCATTTCGTTTCGGTTTCGTTGTGCCTTGTTTCGTTCGCTTATATGGAGTTGCAAGATTGTTTATAACAGGCGGCAAGGGCGAAGGTATTACAAGGATGAACGAAATATGTTTTTTCATTGAAGTCATAAGTGGGTTTTATCCAAATCTATAGATCCAGTCTCTGCTCGCAATTTCTGGACAAGCCTATCCGCATCGAACTTTGTTGGATTAAACCAACTGGGTTAAATTGTGGGTGTTTTTAACCCTCTTCTCATCAGCACCACACACATTTCAACATTTCATAAATGGTTTCGATGAGATTAATTATTTGGAGTGAATCTCATTCTGATATACAATAAGCATTTATTCAATTTGGGGTCCAAATCTAGTGAAAGGGTAATGGGGTGCATAGGTAATCCTAGAACCTTATTTGACCTGATTTCGTCCCTTTAGATCAGTGATTTCCCAATCTATTTTTTGGCTGCCGAGCACCCTAAAACCCACTCCTAACCTTGTAGTCGCGACCCTAATTGTAATAATAAATTCAACCATTATCAAGTTATATTTTCTACGTACTTTCATAATGGTTTATAAGCTTTTCGTTTTAATAAGTTCAGTTTAATATTTACTAGCACAATGAAACTTTTTAAATATATTTTAAACTTGAATGAAAAAAAAGTAAAAAAAAAAAAAAAAAAAAAAAAAAAAAAAGACCCCCTGGCGACCCTCAAAAACACCCTCGCGACCCTAGTTTGGGTCGCGACCCTGGGGTTGGGAACCACTGCTTTAAATGGATCGGACATCATCTGGAGATGAACCCCATAAAGAAATTATAAAAAGTCTTTGTACCCGTACTCCGATACTTTCTCAACGGTTTTAGTTAGGCCATGATTAATCGAAAATTCAGCTTAATCGGCAATGATTACGTGAAACTAAAAATCGGAATTGAATAAATCATAATCCTATAAAACATGTAAAACCAAACTAATGATGGCAGAAACTATGAACCAAGACAAAAAATAAATAGGATAACTAGAAATGAATAAATAAATTGAATAAAATAATTTACCTCCAACACAACGAACATTGAAGAATTCATGTTCATTAAATATTTCAATGTGCATTGTAACGTATATCTGAAACATTTAACCAAATGGAAGGAAATTGGTAAACATCATAGCATCACATAAGCCTGCACTCACCCCCTTCTAGCCATGATGTGACAATGATAGTATATATATATATATATATATAATATATATATCATCCTATATAAAAAATATATATAATATACAATTTACAGGTCTCATACCTATATATATATATAACATATATATGTTGAGACATTCTGCACAGGTTCACGTAAGTGGTAGGAAAACACAGGAGTACTTAGTGGGGGGGGGTCTGCAGTTTATTCCTGACTAGTTTCGCAGGTATACTTCTTGTACCTTTGTGGGCATTCACCTCTTATGCTATATTCTTCATGCATTGGCCTGTGTTTGTAGTGTTTAAAAAACATACCGGTAGGTGTATGTAGGTTTAACGTAGGGCGTTAAGGTTTGGCCAACTTTTTCTGGTTTGCAGTAATGAAAGGAGTTATCAATTGGATGTTTCAATCATGTCCATGAAAACAAGCTTCAATTGTTTCTTTTAAATCTCTAGGTCAACAACAACAAGGAAAATTCAATACAGATCACCTATGTTAAAACCTATAAACACAGGGCCAATGCAGGGAAGAAGTGATTGCCCACAAAGGTTACAAAAATTCCACACCATCAGTGCCTATATACGCAGAGGTCTTACTCACTTGCAGGACATGGACAAAAACTCACACGAAATAGTAAGAGCCACAAAGGTACTTTTAAACAACGGAATTCAAACATTTATATCAGAATATTGACACTCTTACTAAGAAAAATTATTGCCCGATGGTATCATACCCAGAGCAAGATATTACAGAGAAAAAAGAAGAAAATTAAAATATACTATCGAGAGCCTTTTTCTCTCCATGGCATACAAAGATGTAAAGAATATTATAAACAAACTCAAAAAGAGAAATGTCAAACACAAATCCCAACTAAGAGAATAAGCGTAGTAATATATTATAAAATGCCAGAAAAACCGGCCATCTATCATTACGAAATGGTCCAAACATAAAAGGAAAGAGCCAACTCAACAATCGCATGTCATCTATAGGTTCACTTGCAAACGAGGGAAGTGTGCAACCCTCCCATCTACACTATGTCGGCATGGACAACTATGAAGTAGGAGCATGACGTCTTAGTTACCCTCTTATCGTCTGGAGGCCCAAAAACCCACTTAGGTCGGAGGAACATCACGAGAAAATAACTAGACAAATTGCCTCACAGTCAGTAGAACACCGAGATCATCACAACATGGCCCGGCGGCACACCGACTCCCCGTACTTGAAGCCTTAAATAATTACAAGAATTAGTACCCATAATCTCAACACACAGTCATCAGACCTGAAAGCATTAACGCAAGTATGAGTAAGGAACACAGCCCCTGCTCCCAGCCAATTTGCCGACAAGGAGAAATGAGACAGACGACGCAAGCACGCCTTAGGATACCGGCCAGATCCCCAAAAGCCAACATTCCGATCCTCATCCACAGTAGAATGACAAGATCCACATCCACAGCGCACTGAAGAAGAGCCAATGTGACTCGAAATCACGATATGGCAAGCCCCAGATGATCCTCCTACGGAGAAATCTCACCTCACATCTTGCAAGGAGAGAACAAGTCTATTTTGCGTAATAAGGAGAAATATCCTAAAGAAAATACAACATGTACTGAATTATCCCTCACTTTTAGTGAAAACCATGTAATGAGAGAGGAACCTCCTGCTCAGTTTATACCCTTTATATATAAAATATATATATATTTATATATATATGATATATGAATATATATATATATAATATTTATATAATATTAATACATATAATAACATTATATATTATAAATACATATATATGTACACACATATATATATATATAATCATAATATATTAAAAATCTATATATATAGTATATTTATTATATATATATATATCATGTTAAGGGGTCGGTGGTCTATGTCCCACGTTGGTCCGTCAAATGTTAAGGCTGGTAGTTTGCCTCCGACGTTGTGGGCAGCCAGTTAGGCTGGTTTAAAGCCAACCTTTGGTGGAGATAGAGTTGGTTTTA
>NC_134787.1:33778119-33785619 GCF_046742065.1 Oratosquilla oratoria
GGGGGAAAAAGCCTTTTGTATATAGATAGATAGAATTATGGTTATAGGTTAAAGCAGTGGTTCTTAACCTTTTTTGGCAGCGACCCAAAATTTTGCACAAATCAAGCATCGCGACCCAAGCCTACATAGATATACATTGAAATTTCAAAACACTTCAAATAAATTTTCTGCTTTGGAGTTTTTATCTAATCATGGTCTGCTTAGAATCCTAAAACTAGGCATCATGTATTTTAATTATTACAGTATATAATTATAATATATTTGTAGTGGGAAAATAATTATTTTCTGCAAATCCTTAGCGACCCAATAAAATGGCTTGGCTACCCAAATTTGGGTCGCGACCCAGGGGTTAAGAACCACTGGGTTAAAGCAAAAATATCTGGTACACTTAGGCCTAATTTGCAATTGTCTTTATAGCATAATCAGTTTTGAATTAGATTAAAATGGTTCGTGATTTTCTTTACTCTGATTTCTATTTTTCATTGCTTCACTTGTAGGCCTATTGTATTCACTAGTAACCATGATCAGTAGCCTGTTTCTATTTCGTATATTTCAAACCACTAAATTTCTTTGATAAATGTATGATTTTCATATTTTGAAGTAGCTTTATCATAATCTAGCATATTTCTATTAAAGGAAAATGTGATAAAACTACCGAAAATGAAGGAAAAGAAAATTCACTGGGAAACACTGCTTTAGGCAGAATTTGCAGCTGTTTGTTTACATTAGTTAGTACTAGTACCACACAATGTATCACATGGTGGCTGCAGTATAGTACAAAATATTATATATATATATATATATATATATATTTATATATATATACATAATATGTTTATATATATATATATATACATATATATATATACATACACAGTATATATATATATATAGTTTCACTCTCCTTACAGGAAACAACTACAAATACATGACCACAAACACTTTTACCCAGACTGACAACGATAGATTGTCAGTATTGTGTATTTATTTATTTTCTTATTATTATTGATGGATTGTTTTTTGTTTCCATCCGGAGAGACCACTTAGTGTACATATACACTTCACACACTCACTATTGCCTCCAAAAATAAAAGCAAAACCATACAAAAACTGCTAAATTGTGCAACTGGTAAAACCAAACAGGGAAACCATGTTAAAAAAATAATTTTATTGGACTTATGGAGTCGGAGTCGGATAAAAAAAATCCGACTCCGACTCCTAGTACTCTAAGAAATCCGACTCCGACTCCGATTCCGACTCCAGCTAAAACCTCCGACTCCCTCCGACTCCGACCCCGACTCCGACTCCGACTCCGCAGCCCTGCTCATAAAAACTCTTGACAGCTCCCAGAAGCTTTCCTCCTATCCCATATATCCGCATAATCTCCCACAGTGCCTTTCTGTCTACCCTGTCGTAAGCCTTTTCCAGATCCATAAAGGCCCAAAACACATCCTTCCCCTTTCCTATACCTTTCTCACATATCTGTCTTACCACAAAAATCTGATCTACACAACCTCTACCTGTCCTAAATCCACACTGTTCCTCACCAATTACTCCCTCTGTTCCTTTCCTAATCCTCTCAATCAAGATCCTCCCATAAGCCTTCCCAACTACACTTAACAAGCCAATCCCTCTGAAACTACTACATTCACACTTGTCCCCCTTTCCCTTGTAAAGTGGAACTATACAAGCACTCCTCCAGTCCTCTGGCACTCTACCTTCTCTCCAGCAAACATTAAATAACCTCACCAACCAGTCCATCATCACTGTACATCCTTTTTTAAGACATTCTGCATGGCATCCATCCAGACCAGGTGCCTTACCTGCTTTCATCATCTTAACTGCTGCCTTCACTTCATCCTTCCTTATTTCTCCTCCATTTTCCTCACTCATTACTCTCATTTTCTTAGCATTTCCCACTGCAGCTATCTTTCCCTCCCTATCCTCCTTCACATTTAGCAACTCCCTAAAATATTCTGCCCATCTTCCCCTTAATGCCTTCTCCTCCATTTACTATCTCTCCATCTGCACCTTTTACCTTTTCTTCTCTACTTGATTCGCCTCCTCTTCCTCTCTTAATTTCTTTACAAAACATCTTTTTATTACTTTCAAAATTTTCTGTCATACTCTTACCCCATTTTACATCTGCTCTCCTCTTTGCCTCCTTTACCTTTTTCTTTACTTCTCTTTTCTTTTCTTTGTACCTCTCATATGACTCCCTCGTCCTATATTGTAACCAATCTGTGTAAGCTCGCTTCTTCTCTTCTACAACCTTCTTCATTTCCTCATCCCACCATTCACTACCCTTCCTTCTATTTCCTCCTGTCCTTCTTGTTCCACACACCATCTTTGCACACTTTGTGACTCCCTCCTTGAACCATCCCCATTCCTCCTCCACACCTACCTCTACTCTATCCTTCACTCCCTCCCACTCCTCCTTCAGCTTCTTCTTGTACCCCTTCTCCTTTTCCTCTTCATTTAAGGAGTTCACTCTAAGCACCTCCCTACCTTTTGTCCCTTTCCTCTTTCTCCATCTGTCCTCCACTCTCAACTTACCTTCCACCAGAAAATGATCTGATATTCCCCCACCCTCTCCCCTTAGCACATGTACATCCTTAACTCTTCCTATCATAATCCTATTTACCACTACATAGTCCATTAAAGCTCTATCTACCACCCTTCCCTCCACCACCCTATCCCATGTGTACTTATGCTTGACTCTCTTCCGAAACACTTATTTGCTATCATCAACTCTCTTTCTAGACACATTTCCACCATCAACTCTCCACTACGATTCTTTCCTGGAACTCCACATTTCCCAACCACTCCATCAATTGGATCCTTTCCTACCCTAGCATTAAGGTCTCCCAGTACTATTACATTTACACTTCTCCCTAAACCCTCTATGCACTCATTTAAATCTATCCAAAAGGCCTCCCTTTCTTCCACACTCTTCTCACTGCCAGGCCCATATGCACTTACAAAAACCCACATCTCCTTTCCCAGTTTCACCTTCATCCACATTATCCTTGAGGAAACCTCCTTCCACTCCACTACACGTTTACCTATCTCTTCACTTACTAGTATAGCCACCCCTTCCCTTCCTGGGTGGTCAAAATGGTTCGTGTGGTTGAATATGCCACTAGATAGGTTTCCCTCTCTAACGTATTTCTTGTGTTGGTTGATTCGTGTTTTGAGTGTTTTAGCAGTCTGACCAACATAAAACTGATTACATGAAAGGTTCTTTTAGCACAATTGGAAGCTGTATCAAGACCATGTGTGGGGTATTGCTTAGTACCAATATCGGAAATACATCTTATTTCATTAGTTACGATATTAGTACTAAGCGGCAATACCCCAGACATGTTCTTGATACAGCTTACAATTATGCTAAAAAACATTTCATAACCTTAGGTCAACTCAAACTTTCAATATGAATAACTTTTTAATTCTACCGTACCAAAGATAACCTGCAAAACATTCCAAATATATTACGTAATTCCAATATTAATGTAGTTTTAACAATAAAAACACTGTAAGACAATTGCTCATAATAATTCTGTCAATAGTGATAAAGGGTGTGTGTACAGTACAAAATACCTTGTAAATCATGTAATCATTTTTATGTTGATCAGACTGCTAAAACACTCAAAACGAATCAATTATCACAAGAAATACGTTAGAGAGGGAAACCAATCTAGCGGCATATTCAACCACATGAACCATTTTGACCACCCAGCTGACTGGAATAACGCTAAAGTCATCACATACAATAATAACATCACAGAAAGAAATTTAATTGAATCCAGTTTGATCAAATCTAGTAAAGGAATAAATGTTGATTTCCATCAAGGTTTGTACAAATTAGATAGTTATATTTACCATGAAATTTCAAAATAATTTGAATTATAATATACCAGTTATGAGTAATTGTCCCATACTTGTTGGTTACCAAGACGGTATCAAATGTCACGTGTACTTCTTCCACTACCTCTCCGAATTCCCTCTTCACCATGTCTCACTCAGTCATATATTCTGTACCTTGTTTCTTCATTTTATAATTCCTTCTTTGTATCAATACTGAAATGTAATTATACGAAAGCGCTCTGCTTCGTTAATTTACTTTTCCTAGTGATTACTTACGAATTTGTGAACACACGTACCTAGCGTCTTTATTGCATATATATATATATATATATATATATATATATATATATATATATATATATATATATATATATATACATATGTATATATATATATATACATCTATTTATTTATACATACACACACACACACACACACATATGTATATATATGTATATATATATATATATATATATGTATATATATGTATATATATATATATCTATTTATTTTATATATAATATATATAATATAAATATATATATATATATATGTATATATATATATATATATATATATATATATATATATATATATATATATATGTAATATTTAATACAAGCAGACAAACTCATTAACATATAGATTACTCGACAGAATTCAGCAGCGTTTCATAAACAACAGCGGTAACATAACCGAACAGCCAGAGCCCAGAAGTGAATATGCAAAAGAAGACGACCATGTACATTTGTGTATGTCTTTCTGAGAACTCAATCACACTAATACTTTTTTTCTTACCTTTCTGTACAGGTAGCGTGTGTACCAGCATGATGTGTGTGTGTCTGTGTGTGTTTTTTCTTTACACACGTGTGTGTTTGCGATGTGTTTATGAGCTTGTTCGTAAATTTCAGGAAACGAGGCTCCTGGGGTCTCCTTCGAAAGATGGAGAATACATTCCTTATTCGACAGAATGGAATTAATGACGTTTGCCTACACTTGCAGGAACTTGAAAACATCTCAGCTGACGCATCTTGTGCTGAAATTATATATCTACATCAATATCGTCTAAACGAACTAAACTTCATATATAAACAATATAAAATTCCCCATTCAAATATCTCCTTAGATTACGCAAAACAGATAAATATATGAATAAATACATACATGAATAAATAAGTAGATAGATAAATAAATAAAGAAAGAAAGAATGAAATATTTCTTTTTGGCCCCAAAAATATTGTCATCCAAAAGAACTTGATTAAATGTGTTAATAACTCATGGCTTGTCATTCTAACATGAGGTAAGCTCCTCCCCCTTCCGTGCCGGGTGGTGGCACTTTTCCTTTTATTCTGGTTGTCGTCAGGTGATTTTATTCATCCCACTTGGCGTCCGCTCAGTAGCAGATAAAAGAGAAGGTGAGGAGCGTACACTAGGAGGCGCTGAGTAGCAGCGGCCGAAACCTTCACCTTTGCCCTATTATGCGCTCCTTGGACAATTGGATCAGGTAACAGTCACTGCAGCTGGGAGTCGGTGAGGACTTCGGGATTCAAACCCGCAACTAAGCAAATGCGAGACCAGCACGCTTTCGGTCAAGCCACCAGAATATTAAATGAGTTATTATCTCATGGATACCCTCCATACAGAATAGTACTTCTACTTCAACTAGAAATGCCGCTAAACTATTCTATTCATTCCCGTGGTAGCCCCCTCCGGTTGTGAACGGACACGGGAGGACCTTGTTGAGCCCAAAGGGCGTCACCCTCCTGCAGGGCCGAAGGCAGACCAGGACTCCCGCTGTGAACCGCGAGGTGCCTGAAGAACATGAATCAGATCGACGCCGAAGAAGAAGAAGAAGAAGAGACCGAAGTGAAAGGGTCACAAAAAGAAAGAAAACAGAGGAAGCAAGTAACAAGAAAGACGAAGTGATAGTCGACACGGTGCTAAAGTAAAAGAAATGCCATTGCGTAAAGCGTACAAAGGGCATAGGCAAACCGCACCCGACGAGAAACTAAGTTATGAATGCATTCTTTCTACACGTGGACTTGGGTAGGAAGAAATGAATATTTCCGTACATCATAACTGGATATGCTTTTGATATATAACATACACAGACGTACGCATGTTTACATACATTATATGTCTACATATGTGCACACATACACACACACACACACATATATATATATATATATATATATATATATATATATATATATATATATATATATATATACTGTATATATATATATATATGTGTGTGTGTGTGTGTGTGTGTGTGTGTGTGTGTGTGTGTGTGTGTGTGTGTGTGTGTGTGTGTGTGTGTGTGCGTGCGTGTGTGTGCGCATAGACACATACGGATCTATACTAATGTAAATAAAGCATAATACACATCTAAATATATACACACATCTGAATATATACACACATCTAAATATATACACACATTATTGTCTATGTAAGAATATACACATATATACATACACAGACACTGTAGTAGTACTATACATGTACAGTATCTATATGTACATAGAAATAAAGTTTACAAAAAAAAACAATACTCATGGTCTAGCAGGTTCAAAGAAAATCTTTCTCTATCTCTCTCTCTCTGTCTGTCTGTCTCTCTCTCTCTTTTTCTCTCACTCTCTCTTTCTGAGAATAATCTGCAGCTTATCTGGATTACAAAACAAACATCTCACCCCCCCACCGCCTCCCCCGCCACCTAATCTGTGCTAAACACAGCTAAATGCTCGACTATGTTTATAATGTTATCACACACACACACACATACGGGGAACACCAAAATTCTGTTAAAATAGACAAATAAAAGTTTCACATACAATTTCCACAAAACATCCATTCATTTTCCTTCTCGTTGCATTTCGTTCGGTTTCGTTTGCTTTCGTTCGCTTTATGGAGTGCAGATTGTTTATAACAGGCGGCAAGGGCGAAGGTATTACAAATGAACGAAATTGTTTTTTCATTGAAGTCATAAGTGGGTTTTATCCAAATCTATAGATCCAGTCTCTGCTGCAATTCTGGACAAGCCTATCGCATCGACTTTGTTGATTAAACCAACTGGGTTAAATTGTGGTTTTTAACCCTCTTCTCATCAGCACCACACACATTTCAACATTTCATAAATGTTTCGATGAGATATTTTGGGTGAATCTCATTCTGATTACAATAAGCTTTATTCAATTTGGGTCAAATCTAGAAAGGGTATGGGGTGCATAGGTTATCCTAGAACCTTATTTGACCTGATTTCGTCCCTTTAGATCAGTGTTTCCCAATCTTTTTTGGCTGCGACCCTAAATCCACTCCTAACCTGGAGTCGCGACCCTAATTGTAATAATAAATTCAACCATTTCATGTTGTATTTCTACGTACTTGCATAATGTTTATAAGCTTTCGTTTTAATAGTTCAGTTTATATTTACTAGCACAATGAATTTAAATACATTTGAAACTTGAATGAAAAAAAAGTTAAAAAAAAAAAAGTAAAAAAAAAAAAAAAAAAAAAAGACCCTCTGGCGACCCTCAAAAGCACCCTCGCGACCCTAGTTTGGGTCGCGACCCTGGGGTTGGGAACCACTGCTTTAAATGGATGGAATCATCTGGAGTTGACCCATAAAGA
>NC_134787.1:33793119-33798119 GCF_046742065.1 Oratosquilla oratoria
CTCACAAACTCATTGGATTTAGGTAACGGCCGATTGATTATGTGACGTCAGAGCCAGCTTCTTCCAGACCTGTTAGCCCTTTTCACACATTTCCGGTTGGCTTGCAAGCGCCATCGACCAAATGAACGTCCGAATGACTATGTGACGTCAGAGCCGGCTTTCTGGAACTGAGTAGTTTAATTCCTCCCTCCTCCTTGTCACTTATACAACTTCCGGTTAACGACTATGAAAGCGCACTCGTTCCATTCACCTTCGTCATTTCCAACGAATTCACTCTCTTAACAAGACCTAACTATGGTTAGGTTAGACCCATGGGAAGATTTGTTTGAAATGATCAACCATATACCTTTTTTTCTCAATTATGGTCTTATTTTTATTATCAATATCTTACTATGCGTATTATTGTCCATGTTTTGGGCTAAATGGCCCACATTTATCCCATACTCTCTTGTGTAATGTAAATTTACCTGCTTTTGTTCTCTGTTTTTATATCTACTATAATAAAGTAGTATCCTCTCTGTCTGTCTGTCTGTTTGCTCACGAAGCCCTCCTAGGGTTTTGGAAATAGACCCCCATAACCATATATATTCTGATACCCTATCACTCTAGGTACTTGGATAACTATATTTCATTTCCAATATATATATATATATATATATATATTTTTTTTTTTTTTTTTTTGGGGGGGGGGTTAAGGGTTAAAGTTAGGTGGGGTATGGTTAGGTGAGTGATTATTCACAAACTACTCCTAGGGTTTTGCAGATAGACCCCTATAACCATATATATTCTGAAACCTTATAACCCAATGTACTTTGATAACTATCATTTGTCTGTCTGTTTGTTTGTTTGTTTGATCACGAACTCCCCCTAAGGTTTTGGCGATACACCCCTATAACTATATATATTCTGATAACCTATCCCTCCAGGTACTTGGATAACTATATTTCATTTCAAAAAACATTTTGGTTAGGGTTAAGGGTTAAAGTTAGGTGGAGTATGGTTAGGTTAGATTATTTACGAACTCCTAGGTTTTTGCAGATAGACCCCTATAACCATATATATTCTGAAACCTTATAACCCAAGGTACTTGGATTACTATCTTTCATTTGTCTGTCTGTTTGTTTGTTTGTTTGTTCACAAACTCCTCCTAGGATTTTGGAGATAGACCCCTATAACCATACATATTCTGATACTCTATCACTCCAGGTACTTGGATAACTATATTTCCTTTAAAAAAAATTTTTTGTTAGGATTAAGGGTTAAAGTTAGGTGGGATATGGTTAGGTTAGGGATTATTCGTGAACTCCTAGGTTTTTGCAGATAGACCCCTATAACTAAATATTCTGAAACCTTACAACCCAAAGTACTTGGATAATTATCTTTCATTTGTATCTACTATAATAAAGTAGTAGCCTCTATCTGCCTTTTTGTTTGTTCACGAACTCCCCCCAAAACCATATATATTCACCATAGCCCAGGCTACTTGGATAAGTATATTTTATTTCCAAAGGGCGTCTCCCTCCTCAAATTGATTTTTTTCTTACTTTCTTGACATTTTATTTTTGTTACCTTTTCCATTGAGTTACAATGATACGTGTAACTTTTCTCCACAAATTCCATCAAAATTAAAATCAACATCATTTGCCCGCAGCAACGCGCGGGTAATTTGGCTAGTGTCCATATATTTTTGTTATTCAGAATTCATGTTCAATATTCCTTCTGAAATCTTCTGATTATTCGTTACCCTAACTCTAGTCCTACAGTAAACTGTCCGATTACAGACTGGATAACTTAGTCTAAGACAGGCTACTAGGGATGAGCTGAACCCTAGCCCTTTGCACGTAATAAATGGCGACACATAGGCAGCTCCATACAATATATATATATATATATATATATATATATATATATATATATATATATATATGTATGTATATATATATATATATATATATACTATATATATATATTTTTTTTTTTAATAAAGTAGTAGCCTCTGTCTGTCTGTCTGTTTGTTTGTTTGTTTGCTTGTTTGTTCACGAACAACTAGGGTTTTGGAGATAGACCCACATAACCATATATATTCTGATACCCTATCACTCCAGGTACTTGGATAACTATATTTCATTAAAAAATTATTTTGGTTAGGGTTAAGGGTCAAAGTTAAGTGGCTTATGGTGTGGTAACACACCATTACTGTAGTTTCCCCATAACTCGCGTATCATTTTTGTGACATAAGAATTGATATGATTAAACAAACCATTGTACGTGTCCATAAATATTATTTACATTTGTGAAATTAATGTTGTCACAAAAATGATAGCTTTTGTAAGAAGAAAGCATGTAAATTTAAAATTATTGTATAATTTTACTAAATATTGAAATATTGGTTGTTTCTATTTAATTTTAGTGTGGGCGGAAATAGATTGTTCACAAACTCCTCCTAGGTTTTTGCAGATAAACCCCATATAACCATATATATTCTAAAGATAAATAAACGAGATACATTTCTTCACCTTTTATCTATAGACATTCATTGTCAATCCGCACACACACATGCACATACACACGCACTGAAATGTGTACATATGATATTTGTGTTTGTGTATGCATGTATTTTCAAACTAGGGTTTCCCAACCTTCGGAGGGGGGGAGGGGCGCACACCTGGGAGGGGCAATGTTTAAAGCTATATTTCATTTCCAAAAAAAAAAAAATTATTTTGATTAGGATTAAGGGTTAAAATTAGGTGGGGTATGGTTAGGTTAGCCCATGTTTTCCATTTCAAAGCCCAATTAAACCCATGTTTTCCATTTTAAATCGTGATCAAGCCCATTTTATGTTTATTGTACCCAAATGAATACGAAAACCAATTCTCTGAACGTCCCCCGCTCTTCAGATACCTTCGGCATCCAATTGAATAGCTGCTGTTCTCTTAGGAAGCCCAGCCGTTCTTTGGGAACAAAGACAGAGGGTGTTGACGCCAAGACAACGCGCCGGCTACAGGCTGACGACGACTGAAAGAAAGAACGTAGTGGCGGTGGTGGTAGTAGTGGTGGTTTTAGTAGCTAAAGTGATGGTGGTGGGGTGGTGGTGATGATGACAGCAGTGTTGGTGGTGCAGGTGGATGTGGTGGTAGTAGTTGCTCTAGTAGTAGTAAATTGCAGTCGTACCAGTAGTCGCAAAAGCTAGCAACAGCAATTGTTGTTGTTACGCACGTAGTTTGTTGTTGTTTTGGTGTGTTTCTGCTGCGCTTGTTGTTGTGCTCTTTATTGTTTTTATTGTTGCGGCTGTTGTGCTTGCTCACACACACACACACGCGCGCGCACATTACATATATATATATATATATATATATATATATATATATATATATGTACATATATATAAAATTGTAGGGGTGTGAGTGCGCGCGAGTGGCGTGCGTGTGTACATGCCTCAGCAAACTTACACCTCACACAAATAAACTAAAAACACGCTTTCTCCATCTCCAGACGTTTCTATTCAGTGGAGGTAAGTCATCCCCCCCCCCACCTACCTAGGCCCATCCCGCTCAACCAAGAGCACCTCACCAAGACCAATGTGACCGCAAAAGGCAGACTCACACGGTCTTGCGAGAGGCCGTCCCAAGACTCTCTTCTCTTCTCCCTCCTGATCTTCGTGCTCATTCCCCAGGGTAACTCCGATTCATCGACAATGGGCCGTGCGGTACATTCACAATGAAGTATCGAGGTTTCATCTTCGACAATAAAAGAGGAACCGAAAAGGACATCAGGATCCTAGAGATGGCGTGGGAAGAGAGGAGTAGAACTGTGGGTATGTGGAGTGGGAGAGGAAATCTCTGAGTGTCGTGACAAGAAAGGAATAGAAGAGAGGAATAGAACTGTGGGCAGGTGAAGTGTAAGAGAGGAAACCTTTGGAAGGGGAAGCTGAAGTTGAGAGTTCACTAGTTCAATGAAATATATAATGCAGCTTCCAAAGAAATAGAAAAAAGAAAGTTGGAGGGGACGAGATTGAAATATTTGAATAAACGTTTCGTCACTTTTTATTTTCCTTTGCAGGTCAGGGAACTATTCGTCGTCTGATCTTTCCTGGCATCCTCTTACAATAAAGGTAGATATTGAACCTTATTTTCTCATTCGACGCCAGTGTCATTCTGTGGAACAGATAAAGGTGCCCAAATCTGACACACGAAGCATCAGAAGTGGACATATATTGCAATTTCTTTATTGCATAAATGAGTATTTTTTTTTTTTTTTTTACAAAAAAATGAAAGTCAATAAATGCAACCACAAGAGAACACATACTAATCAAACTTTATAAGTAAAAAGTAAGTTTAAGATTATTGCACCAAAAATAAGTTTTTGACTACCAAGTAGAGAAAAGATTACGAAGATAGATTTTTGGCAAACCTATTTTACAAGTATTTTTGAATAACGAAATAGAACATTAAAAAGTAATTACACAAGAACAACTGATGAATATAACCTTAGTATAAGACTTCTCCACTGCAAAATCAAACATAAATTTCTCTTCCCCAGTCTGACAAACATTCACTAGCAAACGTTCGAACGCAATTGAAGCCGCCATCTTGGTCATTGAGTTTGGATAGTCAAAGCTCATGGCAGTCACTGGGGAACACAGGGGATGGAACCAATGTTCCTGTAATCACAAGCCGAGATCGAAGTCCAACGCAACAGAAAAGAAACCAGAGGTTCCAAATCATTATCATTTAATGAAAGGAAGATTTATTGAACGCGCGCGCCATGGTCTTGGATCACGTGTGTGACTCGTGATCGACAGCTACTACCCTCCCGGATGAGAGCTCAGAGGTCATGTATGACCGATCTATGGGTAATGCTGTGACCTAACATACACACACACACACGCACACACACACACACAGCTCCCCGCCCATGAGAGTTGGAATAACGGCTAGCAGCGCAGGGATAATGAAATTATTTCAGCCCTGGTCGGGATTTCAACTCGAACCGCTGGGTTA
>NC_134787.1:33803119-33808119 GCF_046742065.1 Oratosquilla oratoria
TAGCTTTCACCCCAACTTGATCCAGTGCTAAAAGTCCTCATGGGGCCCCTCTCCCAGGTCTCCCTCCCTGGGCCCCCTTTTAAACGTCCGTGTTGGACCCCTAAAATGTCTAAACTTTTGACGTATGGTGCCAGCTTCTGCACTTTTGGCACAGCAAGAGTCACAGGGTTCCATGCCTTCCCCTTAATCTCTATCTGAGGCATATATATATATGTTGCATTTTCTCTGCTTCTCTTCAAGATTATATGGATCTCGGTAGACTCGTGTCTGATCTACCCTTAGAATATAAAATGTCCATAAGATGAATCGAAAAAAGGAATAAGAAGGTCGTTGAAACTAATTTAGCCTTGTCATATAATATATATATATACATACATATATATATATATATATATATATATATATATATATATATATATATATATATATATATATATAATATATATATATATATACACACACATATGTATGGAATGGGTGGGAGTGTTTTTATGCCTTTCCCTTTTTGGCTACCTCCCCTGGAGGGGGGAAAAGCCTTGGTATATGCATGTATGTGTATATATATATATATATATATATATATATATATATATATATATATATATATATACTAACACTCAAAAGCACACATACACACACACACACACTATATATATATATATACATATATATATATATATATATATATATATATATATATATATATATACATATATATATATATATTTTACAAAGGATTACAAAGGCGGAGTATGCCGACAGGAGACCTTTTGGTCCATATCTAGGTCGGATTCGGAAAAAAAAAAAAAAATGAATAAAAACTATAATAATGTAAATAACAAATAAAATACATAAATAAATACATAGGTGTAGTTAAATAATAAACAAACAGGTAAATAGAAAATAATAATAGATTGACATGTAACTAATAATAAATGAAAATCAAACAGACAAATGATAACAAAAGAAAAACAAATAATATAAAATAATTTACAATCATTACAGCATCTTGCTTAGGTGTTTATCTAAATGATTCTTAAAGCTTCGAACTGAACTACATTGCACTACCTGTGCAGGAAGTTTATTCCATTCATTAACTACACGGTTGGCAAAGTTGTTTCTACCTACTTCCAAACTGAATCTATTTCCGGACAGTTTGAGACCATTGTTTCTTGTCTGATTCTCATTCAGTGTAAAATTTTTGTCACTTATGATGTTGTCAATTCCCTTTAGAATTTTAAAGACCTGTATCAAATCACCTCTGAGTCTATACTTTTTTAGGGAAAACAGATTCATGTTTTAATCGATTTTAGTATGATTTATTTTTGATATTTGGAATCAGTTTTGTGGCTCGCCGTTGTACTTTTTCCAGTCTGTCAATGTCTTTAATGAGATTCGGTGACCATACTGAAACAGCATATTCCAAATGTGGACGAACTAACGATTTATATAGCTTGTTAATGAGTGATGGACTTTTGAAATCAAAAGATCGCGCAATCAGTCCCAGAATCTTATTTGCTTTCTCAGAGGCTGAAATACACTGCTTGGATGATTTGAGGTTCGTTACTGATAATTACCCCTAGATCCTTTTCACTATCCACTTTTGTTAACGAATTTCCAAATAACATACTGTATAATCGCACTTACTGTTATTTTTAAATATGTGCATTACCTTGCATTTACTTGTGTTAAATTTCATTCGCAGCTTTTCAGACCATTGCTGTAATTTATCTAAATCTTCTTCAATATCTAACTGGTTAAGTGATCATTTGCCATTCCGCACAGTTTTGTATCATCAGCAAATTTGGAAACGGTAGATTTTAGTCCATGGTCTATATCATTTATATATACTATGAATAGAAGCGACACAAGAACGGAACCCTGAGGAACTCCACTTGTAACATTTTTCCATCTAGAAGTTTTTCCATTTAAAACAACTCTCTGTTTTCGACCATTCAACCAATTACTAGTCCAACTTAATAGGCTACCACTTATTCCGTATAAAGCTAATTTAGTAAGTAGTCTTTCGTGTGGGACGGTATCAAAAGCTTTTGCAAAGTCTAGATATATTAAATCTATATTGTTTCTTTTGTCATAATTCGAGATAACTGTGTTGTAGAATTCGAGTAAGTTAGTCACACAAGAACGTTTCCGTCTAAAACCATGCTGGCTATCATTTATCAAACGGTTACTTTCTAAATGATGTTCGATAGCATCTCTGATGATAGTTTCCATTATTTTTCCTACGATTGAAGTCAAACTTATAGGCCTATAGTTATTTGATCTCTTTTTGTCACATTTTTTTTGAATATGGGGGTAATGTTAGTTAACTTCTATTCTCTTGGGACATCTCCGGATATGATGGATTTCTTGAGAATATATTCTAATGGAACAAGAATCTCATTTTTCGTCTCCTTTAAGATTCTTGGATGCCAACCGTCAGGCCCTGGTGCTTCATCGACTTTGAGTTTTTTTCTGTATACATTTTAATTTTCTATTTTGTTATATTTACCGTAATAAGTTCACCCTAGACTTTTCACAGGTTTAGAATATATATATATGTATATATATAAATGTTTATATATGTATATGCGTAAGTAACCACTAGGAAAAAGTAAACTAACGAAGCAGAGCGCTTTCGTGCAATTACATCTTCAGTGCAGATACAAAGAAGGAATTATAAGATGAAGAAACAAGGTACAGAATATATGACATAGTGAAGAGGGCATTCGGAGAGGTAGTGGAAGAAGTACACGTGACGGACGCATGGGCCGTCCTGGTAGCCAACAAGTATGGGACGTTTGGGCCGTCCTGGTAACCAACAAGTATGGGACAACTGCTCATAATTTATATTACAATTCAAACAATTTTGAAATTTCATGAGAAATAAAACTATCTAATTTGTACAAACCTTGATGAAGATTAACATTTATCCCCTTACTAGATTTGATCAAACTGCATTCAATTAAATTTCTTTCTGTTATGTTGTTGTTGTATGTGATGACTTTAGCGTTATCCCAGTCAACTGGGTGGTTAAAATGGTTCATGTGGTTGAATATACCGCTAGATTGGTTTCCCTCTCTAACGTATTTCATCGATGATGAAATAAGATGTATGAACGACATTGGTACTAAGCTACAATACCCCACACATGTTCTTGACAAAGCTTACAATCGTGCTAAAAGGACATTTTACAACCTTAGGTCAACTCAAACTTTCAATATGAATAACTTGCTAATTTTACCGTACCAAGAGAACCTGCAAAATATTCCAAATATGTTACGTAAATTTAACATTAATGTAGTTTTCAATAACAAGAACACTGTAAGACAACTGCTCATAAATAATTCTGTCAATAGTAATAAAGGGTGTGTGTACAAAATACCTTGCAAATCATGTAATCAGTTTTATGTTGGTCAGACTGCTAAAGCACTCACAACACGAATTAATCAACATAAGAAATACGTTAGAGAGGGAAACCAATCTAGCGGTATATTCAACCACATGAACCATTTTAACCACCCAGTTGACTGGGATAACGCTAAAGTCATCACATACAACAACAACATAACAGAAAGAAATTTAATTGAATGCAGTTTGATCAAATCTAGTAAGGGGATAAATGTTAATCTTCATCAAGGTTTGTACAAATTAGATAGTTTTATTTCTCATGAAATTTCAAAATTGTTTGAATTGTAATATAAATTATGAGCAGTTGTCCCATACTTGTTGGTTACCAGGACGGCCCAAACGTCCCATACTTGTTGGCTACCAGGACGGCCCATGCGTCCGTCACGTGTACTTCTTCCACTACCTCTCCGAATGCCCTCTTCACTATGTCATATATTCTGTACCTTGTTTCTTCATCTTATAATTCCTTCTTTGTATCTGCACTGAAGATGTAATTACACGAAAGCGCTCTGCTTCGTTAGTTTACTTTTTCCTAGTGGTTATTTACGCATTTGTGAACACACGCTCCTAGTGTTTTTATTGCATATATATATATATATATATATATATATATATATATATATATATATATATACATGTATATATGCACACGCACCCCCTCCACATACCGTGGAATTTATAGCCAAAAGTTTTATACAAAAATATACACAAAGGAAAAAATATACGTTTTAGTAAAAAGATAAAAACGTATATAAAATCAACAGAAAGGATATCAGGAACACCCAATATATATATGGATGTATATATGTACTGTATGTATGCATATATGCATGAATATGTGTCCCAGCCCTTTTGTACCGCCTGACACTTCTTCCTTTACTATGGTTTTCGCCAGGCGATTTAACTAATTTCCTCGGTGACCTCTGGGTAATTAAAGAGTAGTTAATAATGCCTCATAGATACTGACACATTTTTACATGATCTCACAATAAATCAATTATATCATGACAAGCGCCTAATTAATATTATCATTATCATTATTACTTTTATTACTATCATCATCGTTATTATTATTATGATGACCATTGTTTTAGCTGAAGCACTCACGAACCAATAACACGATCATGTCAGCCATAGAAGACAAGAGAAGGGTGAGTGAGGGTGGGAGGAGGTGATGGGGTCCATCAGTTGACAAATTGACACCATAGGGTACTTAGCACTAAACGCACTTTGGAGTTAAGCACCATTAGGTGGGTGCACACATACACACACACACACACACACACACACACACACACACACACACACACATACACATTTTATATTTTCTCTATATTGGTGGATTCTTCTTCCACAGTGAGCCTACCTCGACTTTATCATTAATTTTAGCTGCCGGCAAGCAATTTTATTCCGCTGATCGAAACCTCTGAAGAGGAGTTCATTGACAATAGGTTTGGGCAATGTAGGTCTCCTCGTTTATGAAAAATAATGTGTACACTGGCGCGCGTGTGCACACACACACACACACACAGATATACACACATCCGCTTTGTGTACAGAAAAGTCTTGCGTTCGAATCGGTGAAGACG
>NC_134787.1:33813119-33815619 GCF_046742065.1 Oratosquilla oratoria
TGGATTCTCAATGCTTCACCCACAAAATAGTTCAACTCAACGGCCATTCATAGTCAAATGCTAAATATAGGCCTCTCCCAACCTCTACCGTAAAATGAACGACTGAGCAAGTTCTGCCACGCCACTCCTGCACGCTTCCCTTCACCTTTGCGAATATGTTAGTGTTCGTGTTTAGTTTTGTCTACACTACCGTCATCCGCCCCCTTCATATGACGTTCACCAGAACAAAATTCAAAAAGTGTGACCGAGTCATGACAGTACAAAAAAGGGATAGAAAGAAAGTTACAAAAGAAAAGAGAAAGGTAAAAAAAGAAAAAAAAAAAAAAAAAAAAAAAAAAAAAAAAAAAAAAAAAAAAAAAAAAAAAAAAAAAAAAAAATAAACATAAATCGGTGGAGCTCGACACAACGGTTTCAAAAATTCTTTACAGCCCCACCCACACAAATAAATAAATAAACATAATTAAAGAATAACTAAATAAAATAAAATGTCCAAGACCCTCAACAAGTCACCAACAGGCGTTGAAGTTCGGAATGGTACCCGGGACCCCAGTGGTATCCGGAGGTAAGATCGAATCCCAACGCCCCATTTCGGTTCACAGAGGGGGAAGAATACTATGGGAGAGGCAGAATTTCAACACCCCCATAGAGGTGCAGAGAACCAATATCGATATGGAAAAAAAAAACACTTCAAAGCAAGGGACTCGTCTGTATGCCTGCTTTGAAGGCTGTGCTTTGAACTTCAAAGACGAGATGACTTCCCAGAAGGGGTGGGGGGGAGGGGGAGGTCTCACCTCCTCCTCCTCCTCCTCCTCCTCTTCCTCCTCCCCCCCCCTACACCCTCCCATTTCCTCTACCCATAGACACGGTGGATGCAGTATCTGGATAAAACCACAGATCTATGTATCACGGAGCTGCCTAGTGTAGGCCTTATGGTCTCTTGCAGTCTCCTTTATTCTTATGTTCTTATCACAATGTTCACGCCAAACAGCAACATTTGCCTTATGTGCTTGGACAGCCTGGACAGCTGGTGGTCATCAGTAGCCGTAATAACCGATCTCACTCTTGTGATTTTGTGAAGAGAAACCAACGCTCCACAGCAGATAGGCCAGACGATTTATTTCATGTGTGACCAGGATTTTGACACGAAGTGGGATAAGGACACCACCACCTAGTATTCCCTTAATAATCGTCTATTCCGCATAACCGCACTCGTCCTTCTTGGGTGGTCACCACGTGAGCCATGTTGTTTTGATGACGGGAGGACACCAACCTGTAGGTTCTGTCACCATAATCAGCCTCAAGGCAGACAGACAGACAGGCAGACAGACAGACAGACGGACAGACAGACAGACAGACAGACGGAAAGACAGACAGACAGACAGACAAGGTTATGAATAAATAAGATGGGAAGAAAAAAACATATATACACAAGTACAAACACTGAGAAATAAATGAATAAAATAACTGGATAAATGGATAAATGATCAAATACCCAGAAAATAAACAACTAAATGAGGATATAGGCATATAAAGGCAAATGACCCAACACATTAACCAACGTTTCTTTCCTAGCTCATGTGAATAAAATCGTCTGGCGGCAGTCAGAGAAGAGACATACACTGTTGTATCCGTGCTAGTTGATGGGAATAAATTCGACTAAAGTCAACCAAAAAACATAGGAAAACAAAATTAAAAGATATGATATATACATATATATATATGGTAAGTATTTTAGACAAATTATTTGGATGATGGAGAACATAAACACAGGGGAAGGCTCGGAACCCTAAACACTCTAACGTTTCGTTCGCGTAGAACTTCTTCAGAGAGTGTATGTAGAACTGCAGTTGAAGTTTATGTACTAAATCTAATTATCTTTTCGGACACTTGGGAAAGGTCGTTTTTCTGGCGTGTTTTAGAATTAAAATACTAGTTTCTTTAGCTAAACAAGAGGATAGGTGATTTAATAAAGACTTCTGAAAAGAGAACCAATTCCGAAAACAGCGTCGTATACAAAATCCCGTGCAATAGTTGCTCAATGGCTTATTTTGGCGAATCGTCAAGAGGATTAGAAAAAAGAATTTATGAACATAAAAATGACATAAAAGCACATAGGACATCTAATTCTTTAGTAATTCATGCGGAAAAATTCGATCATTTACCAAACTGGAGAGAAGCTGAAGTGCTACATAAAGGTTTTGATAAATTCACTAGAAGAATTGTTGAATCAGCATATATTTCAACTAATAATTCATCGAATCATCGAGGAGGGTTTATCAATTTAGCTAAAGAAACTAGTATTTTAATTCTAAAACACGCCAGAAAAACGACCTTTCCCAAGTGTCCGAAAAGATAATTAGATTTAGTACATAAACTTCAATTGCAGTTCTACATACACTCTCTGAAGAAGTTCTACGCGAACGAAACGTTAGAGTGTTTAGGGTTCCGAGCCTTCCCCTGTGTTTATGTTCTCCATCATCCAAATATATATATAAATATA
>NC_134787.1:33820619-33838119 GCF_046742065.1 Oratosquilla oratoria
AGGATTAAAGCAGCTCCCGCAAGCACAACATAATGTAGTACCTTCCTCCCCTTGTGGGTTATTTCAATTTGCCGCCAGACGATTATTATTTAGCTGAGACCAAACCTTCGTACCTTCAAGGGTGAAATGCTTTTGCCAAGCATAGTTCAAGTGCTCTGGTCAAACGATACGCTGCTTGCAAGTGCGACAGCAATGGAACAGCGCCTGCTCAAGCCGACTCTAGCTAGCGTACAAGCAAGCAAGCAAGCCAGCCAGCCAGCCAGCCAGCTAGCCAGCCAACATGCTACAAGCCAAGAAATACAGCAAATCAGATGGCGGCAGACAGAGATCAGTACACAGCTACAAGAACACAAAAAGCTGTTGAGTTGGCAAGGATCCTGATAAGGCGGAGTGTCGTGGCAGCAAGGGAGCAGGGGAGCACTGGCTGAGTGGGAACAATGCACAAGTATCAGCAGTAAATAGAACCCCCGAGGAGCAGATCAAACCCCGCCGACATCAAGCGATGGGGGCGTGGGGGGAGCGGGGGGAGAGGGAGGGAGAGGGGGGAGACCGGGTTCGGGTCAGGGGGGGGGGAGAAGGGTGTGTGGGAGGGTCAGACGCGAGAAGAGGTGAGGAACAGGGAGGGAGGGAGAGAGCGAGGTGAGGTGAGGTTGGAAGGGAGTGAAGAGGGAAGGAGGTAGGAGGGAGGAGTTGGGTGAGGTTGTGAGTGGATGGGGAGGAGGTGGAGAGGAAGAGGGATTTGGGTAGGATGTTTAAGAGGTTCCCGAAGGAGAGAGGTACATGGGATGGAGGAGAGATGTTGAGAGGATAGAAGGGACAGGGATCAAGAAGTTGGATGAGATGAGGAGAGAGTCGGGGAGGGTCGCTTTAGCTGTGTTGGGGGAGGAAGACGACGGTGAAGCATATGGGAGGAGTGACCTGGGGGAAGAGAAGAATGGGAGGAGTAAGGGGGGAAGGAGGGGAGGATGGGGAAGAGAGGAGAACTGTCTAGAAGAGTCAATGAAAGATGAAATATGGTTACTTGGGTGATGGAGAGAAAGAAGTGTATGGGGGAGGCGACAGGGGCAAAGAAACGGTGGTTACACAGCAGGGGGGATATAGAAGAGGGGGATACTAAAGGGGAAATTAGTTTTTTGTCGGCAGTATCCAGCGCTTCTATCCATGAAGTGTGCGCTGGTGGAGTAATTGGAATCGTCCTGGTCTCGCATTCGCTCAGTTGTGGATTCGAATCCTGCACTCTTCTCCGATTCCCACCAATGACAGTTACTTGCCCCTACAGCCCAAGAAGCGCATATACATAGGGCAAAGGTGGCGGCTTCAGTCGCAGCTACTCAGCGCCTCCTGTCGTAGGCTCCTCACTGCCACCTATCCCTGGAGTCCATATTGCACCGAAGAGATGGAGTCGCACAGGAAGAGATTCGAGGGCGAAGTCGAGGGCGAGGGCGAGGGCGGCAGCATAAGTGACCAACATTCTTCTCTGAGCGAAGATCTGTCTCCAATCATTAAAGAATGCTGTGTGACTGGTTCGCAGAGGGAAATAGTGATTGAAGAAGGGAAAGAGACGTAAGAGGGAGGAGGGAAAATGAAGATGAAAAGGGAAAGGGCAAATGGACGATAAGAAGCGTACGAAGAAAAATCAAAAGAAGAATGAGGAGGAGAAAGAGGAGGAGGAGAAAGAGGAGGAGGAGAAGGAAGGTGGAGAAGGTGTGATGGAGAGAGGAATACCATGAGAAGAAGGTGAGGTGTCTACATCAGGAGATGCTGAGTAGCTGCGAACGAAGTTGTCAGCTTTGCCTTATCACGTGTTTCTTGGACCGTTGGGGCAAGTAACAGTCGCTGCTGGGAACTGGAGAGGAGTTTAGGACTCGAACCCACAATTAAGCAAATGCGAAACCAGCACGCTTCCTATGACGTCACCAGCGCCATGGATAGTAATAAGGATGAAGTGCCACCAAGTACTTTAAGGAGTTAATTGAAATAAGCTTCAACCTCTTCGCTCTCAGTGGTGCGCCACTTAGATCAATAAAATCGTCAGGCGGCAGAATTAATAAAAGGAAAAGGGTCATCCGGTATGTAAGGATTTAGGAAAATAATGTAATAAACAACTTATTACGACTATGGGAAGAGGGAAAAAATATAATTGACAAAAAAAATGAACGATAATAGAACACCAAATTGACTAATGGAGAATAAGACATTACAACGACAGAGTAATTGACGGTCATGTAATAGTAAAAAGAAAGATTAACTAAGCTTCGTTAAGTTAAGCCACGTTAAGTTCTAAGATTTCCCTTTAACCTCTTCGATGCGTCCCCTAGGGCGTTTATTCTAGCTGCCGCCAGGAGATTTTATTTATTCGTGTAAGGGAGTCCCGCCTCCACAAGGGATGCGTTTAAGAGTTTTTCTGCTCATTACCAGAGAATTTTATTCAGGTAGGAAATGTCCTTTTTGTGGATAAATCCTGGAATAAAATAAGAAAATAAAGTGAACGAAATGGGAATACGAAAGAAAATGATAAAAATTTAGAAAGAACAGGAAAATGATAAATGAAGATGAGGAGGAGAAGAAGGCAGAAGACGAGAGAGAGAGAGAGAGAGAGAGAGAGAGAGAGAGGGGGGGAGGGAGGGAGGGAGGGAGGGAGGGAGAGAGAGAGAGAGATAGGCCAATAAAGGACAATAAAAGAGTAGAAAAAGAGCAGATGAAAAGAGAGGAAGGAAAAGAGAAGAAAAGAGAAGAACAGAAGAAAAGAGAAGATGGGAGGCCATGCGGGGAAAAGACGGAAGAAGAGAGGAAAGAGTAAATAGTAGAGAACACAAAAAAAAAAAGAGAAGAAGGAGAGGAGGAGAGGAGGACGGGAGGAAAGAGGCGTCAAAGATTTCATCGTAATTTTGTTTTTTAATGGAAGGCGCGATTCTATGTCCAACAGGCGTGGAGGAGGTGGGAGGAGAGAGGGAGGAGGAGGTGGGAAGAGAGAGGGGAGGGGGCAGAGGAGAAGGAAAATTGAGGGGAGGGAAGAGGGAGAAAGAGGAGGGGGACAGAGGAGGGACAAGGGAGGAGGAAGGAGGGAGGAAAGGAGAGAGGGGAAGAGTGGGGAGGGGAAAGAAAGAGAGAAAGAAGAAAATGGGGAGAGAGAGGAAGAGTGAACGAAGGAGGAGGAAGGAGAGGAGAGAGGGGAAAAGGAGAGAAGGGGGTGTAAAGGGGAGGGGAGAGGGGAGTTGGGAGGGGAAAGGGGAGGAAGGGAGGTTGGGAGGGAGCAAAGAGTCAGCTTGGTCGGAGGGGGAAGACAGGGGTGTGGAAGAAGAAGAGGAAGAGGAGGAGGAGGAGGAGGAGGAGGAGGAGGAGGAGGAGGAAGAGGAGAAGGCGAATGAAGAGTTACATGGTTACATGGAGTTACAGCAACAGACCTATTGGTCCTCACATGGAATCAGGAAGAGTTAACAGAAACATGAAAAGGAAAAGGAATAAAGGAGGAAGGAGATAAAGGAGAGGGGGAGAGGAAAGGAAAAGAAATAGAAAAAGAAGTTGGATGAGGAGAAGGAGGAGAAGGAGGAAGGGAAAAAGGTCGAAAATGTTGATAAGCAAGAGAAGAGGAGGAGGAGGAGGAAAGAAGGAAAAAGGAGGAAGCGGAGGGGAGGGAAAGGAGGAGGGAGGGAGTAGGAGGAGGGAGGGGAGGTGAAGGAGGAGTAGGAGGAACAAGAACCAGAAAGAATATAAGAAAGAGAAGAAGGAGAAGAAAGAATTAAAAAAAGGAGGACGAGGAGGAAGAGGAACAGGCGAAGGGCTGTGGATGAGTTGGAAGTGTATGACAATAAAATTATTAAGAAGTGGATGAAGTGGATGAAAAATGGAATGGTGGACATGATATTATAATGATTATAATTTATCTTATATTATTTGTTTTTATTTTGTTATCTTTTGTCTGTCTGATTTGCATTTATTATTAGTTATATGTCAATTTATTATTATTTACTATTTACCTGTTTGTTTATTATTTAACTATACCTATGCATTTATTTATGTATTTTATTTGTTATTTACATTATTATAGTTTATATTTATTATTTTATTATTAATATGATTTTGTTCGCATACGACCTAGATATGGATCAAAAGGTCTCCTGTCGGTATGCTCCGCCTTTGTAATACTTTGTAAAGAGAAATAGCAAATGTAAAAGTAATGCTTAGAAAGGAGAATAAAGAGGAAAAAGTAGAAAAAA
Source organism: Oratosquilla oratoria (assembly GCF_046742065.1). Taxonomy (NCBI): domain Eukaryota; kingdom Metazoa; phylum Arthropoda; class Malacostraca; order Stomatopoda; family Squillidae; genus Oratosquilla; species Oratosquilla oratoria. The sequence goes on from NC_134787.1 coordinate 33,824,837, forward strand.
AGAAGAAGAGGAAATACAATGTAAATCAGAGACCTTGTGACCAAAAGAAAAAAAAAGGAAAAATTTCAATTTTCGGGATTTTCGTGGAAGAAGCGGTGATGGAAAATTTGGAAAGGAGGAGGGAGGAGAGGGAGAGAGGAGGAGACAGAAATTTATTTTGTAAAGAAAAAACGAAGGGAATGATGTAAGGATGCACAGCAGAATCGATGATGGATGTGAGGAAGAAGAAGAAGAAGATGACAAAGAAGAAGGAGAAGAATAGGAAGAAGAAGAAGAGGGAGAGGAGGAGGAGGAGGGAGAGGGAGAAAGAAGACGAAGAGATTGCGAAAGAGGTAATGAAGGATACGAATGGCAAAGAAAACGGGGATTGGTGGAAGAGATGAAGAAAGAGAGTGGGAAGAAAGAAGAGAAATATAGAGGAAAGAACAGAAGAGTAGAAGAAGAAATGAGGAAGAAGTTGAGAGAAAATGAAGTGAAAAGATGCAGAACATCGGAAATGTCCTTCTAGAAAATAAATAACAAAATAAAATAAAACAATATGGAGGACATGGACCTTATGTATAAATTAACATTATGATTTATTCTACTCTACTTATTCCAAAAAATCTTGAAAAAAAAAATCAAAAAAGACTAAAAATATCACAACTGAAGGAACTTAAGAAAGGAGAGAGAGATAGATAGAGTAAGAAAGAGTAAGAGAGAGAGTCAGAGACAGAGAAAGAGAGAGCCAGAAAGAGAGAGAGACAGGCAGACAGAAACAGAAAGAAGAAGAAACTAAAAGAAAAGCTCAAGAGAAACGTACCGAAGAAACGTCAAAATAATTTGACGTTCTTCTTCGCCGACGTCAAGACGACCTTGCGCGATGGAGGGACGTACGCAGCCATGGGGGGTGGGAGGGTGTGTGTGGGGGGGGGGGGGGAGATTGCCCCTCAGGGGACTAAAATCAACAACTGTTAGCCAGAACAAAGACTAGACACAGCGTCTTTGGCTTATAGGAACTTGATATCAAAACACTTCACCTGTCGAGTACCTTGTATGTTTTTTTTGTTTGTCGACAGGTGATTTTATTCTTCTGTGGAGGTCCTCGTTCGCTATGGGGTTAATCTATTTAGTATCGAAGAGGGTTATGGCCTTCGAAGAGACCAAGACGAGATTTTTTCTTTTTCCTCTTCTTCAATGCCACAAGGTTCAGACAAACCACGGTACAGCTGCACCTGCCCCTTCAATACGGTGTCACTCTTACCGATTTTTTTTTCCATTATTATTACCATAATTATTATTATTCTGGAGAAAGGGGCTGGGCCCAGAACTGAACAGAATACGAATCGATCGAGACCCCTTCTGGGCCCAAATCCCCCTAAACCGAATAAAATCGAGTAATATAAACGAAAACAAAAGCCAATAATCTCCGTTACCGTATTGAAGAAGTTAACAGGTCGGCCGATTCAGAGAGTGTCGAGGAAAACGAGGCGCCGTGAGCAATTATCATCCTTATGGCCTCTGTGCATAAAGGCGTTAGTTGTTACGGTCTGTAGTGAATGTTCGTGTAGGAATATGACCCATAATGCTAATGCATTAAGAGAAGGAGCGGCGATCAGCCCAGAGGCTGTGGTGAACATTATTGATTTTATTCTGTGAGACCTTTGGAAGAATATCATAGAAATGGATCGGATTCGTTCTAATATTGATCTTATTTTAATCGATTTTATTTTTCCTATTTTCATATACATGATCTTGTTTACTTACTATCTACTTTATTCTATTTTATTCTAGTCTATTCTATTTCATCTCATTTGCTTTTATTCTATCTTATTTCATCTATTTTATTTTTTTGCCTGGGTCGAATGATCTTATTTTATTCTATTTTATTTCATCATTATTATTGTTATTATTATCACTATTACTATTACTATTTACTTATGTGTTTATTTATTACTTTGATTTAGATATATTCTATTTGAACCTCTAGTCCGATGATGCACCTCAAATATTTTATTATGGTGAACGCCAAGTAATTTCGTTCGGCTCAAGGAATGAACAACCTGGGACTAAAGTACTTCGGCAATTTAAGAGGAAATGTAAAATACCAGAGATGCCGTAGGAAAATAATATATAGATAAATAAAATATAAATAGATTAAGTAATATATAGATAAATAAACAGGTAAACAAATAAATAAAAGCTACAGCTAGAACACCTGTACCCCATGCACTCGGACAGCCAGGGAGGTCAAGTGGCAGCCATCAGCATCCGTTGTTATTCGAACCTTTATACTCACGAAGGAGGACAAGCGATAAATGTGTACATATATATATATATATATATATATATATATATATGAATATCGAGGGAGCAGATTCTCTTGTAGGCATGCGTTATTAAAGTCGACAGCATTAAGGAGGTTGTTATATATATATATATATATATATATATATATATATATATATATATATATATATATATATATAAACAGGGTGGGCTAAAAGTAACGCCCTTTTTATTTGCCTTTTTATATAGTTTTCTACTGCATTTCTCGAACCTAGTTTTATATGAAATAATATTGTATTTATTTTATAAATCATCATTTATTTCTTTTTGTTTCAGAAAATTTAGATAAACATGGCCATGCGATTAACGATGGAACAAAGAGAGAAAAACAGTTCAAACTTATTACCAAATATATTTTGAGTGATATTAAAAAAATAACAGCCTCAAACCGAAAACAGTTCCTGGATTAAAAACAACCGATTCCTGAAAAAAAAAATCTGTACTTGATATGGTAATGTGTCAAAAGTTTCGTAGAAGTTTAATGGAAGAACTAGACAACATCAAGTGGGACATCGTAGGACTGAGCGAAGTCCGAAGAGTGAGAGAAAAGCTGATACAATTACAAGATGGTCAACACCTGTTCTACTATAGAGGTAAGGACAAAGAAAGATCTAGTGGAGTAAGATTCTTGATAAACCGAGAGGTTGCTGGTAACGTAGTCAAATTCAGTAGTTTGTCAGACAGGGTAGCTTGGATTGTGATTAGGCTATGTAAAAGGTACATTCTAAAAATAGTTCAGGTTTATGCACCAACTTCACAGAGTTCGGACGATGAAATTGAGTCCTTCTACGATGATTTAAGTCAGGTAATGGATCAAGAAAAAAGTAAGTACACGTTGGTAATAGGAGACTTTAATGCTAAAGTGGGAAAGAAGATGGAAGATGACACGTACATTGGGAAGTTTGGAGTAGGTGAAAGAAATGAGAAAGGTGAGATGTTAGTGAATTTTGCAGAGAACTACAACATGAGGATAATGAACACTTTCTTCCAAAAGCATTTAGGTCGAAAATGGACGTGGAGAAGTCCAAATGGAACAACAAAGAACGAAATAGACTTCATATTAGGAGATGAGAGCAAAAGCGTTAGCAATGTTATGGTGATAAATAAAGTCAACATAGGTAGTGACCATAGAATGGTAGGTTGCACAGCTAAATTCAATTTCAGAGCAGAGAGAAATAAACTAATTTTAAGAAAGAAAATCAGCCTTGCAAAGGTTAAGGATAATAATAAGAAATTTCAGTTAGAAATTAAAAATAGATTCGAAGCTCTAAGAACTAACGAGGACACCGTGGAAGATATTAATTTGAATTTAGTGAATATCATTAGGGAATCGGCAGAGAAAGTAGGAAGTACAAAAAACATTAGAGAAAAGAAATACTCCAAAGCTACAAATGACCTAATTAAAAGAAGAAGGACCATGCAGATTAAAAGTAGGAAAGACGAAATAGAAAGAGTAGAACTAAACAAGCTTATTAACAAAAGGCAGAGATTAGAGAGAAAAAAAGAGAAACATGGATGAAATAAAGGAAACTATTCGGAAAGGTAAAAGTATTAAAATGACCGAGCGCAGACATGCTTTAGGAAGACAACAAATGATATGTATGAAATATAGAAATGGAGAAATCATTAAATGCAGGGACAGAATGGTAAAAAGAGTAGAAGAATTTTATCAAGAGCTTTACTCGTCGAAGATCGTAGTCGAAACAGTAAATTCGTGTGTAGACGTTAGTAGCGTACCAGAAATTACAAAGGAAGAAGTAGAATTTGCTCTAAAAACTATGAAACGAGAAAAGGCAACTAAGGAACATGGTATATCGATAGATCTGTTGTAGGAATAGTAAATGGTTTAGGTATGTTGATGACATACTCGTAATTGTACCTAAGGATACAGACATTAGCAACAAACTCAGGAGATTGAACAGTGTAAATGAAAATATACAATTTACTGCAGAAAATGAAAATAACGGAAAATTACCTTTCTTAGACACAATTATCCATAGAATAGATAAAAATGTGAAATTTTCAGTATACCGGAAACCCACCAATAAAGAAGACTATATACACTTCTACTCAGGATATAATGACAGAACTAAAACAGGTATTATAATAGGTTTCTTCCTCAGAGCATTTCGTATATGCAGTAAGAATTTCTAGATCTTGAATTACAACATATTACTGAGACTTTCATCAAACTCAAATATCCAAAAGGTCTCTTATGTAGTTGAAAAAGAAGGCCAAAGAAATAATTAACAAAAGTAAAGATAAAAATAAAAGTAAGAATGATAATAAATGTAATGAAACCAGATATATCACAGTACCAAACTCTAATGTCAATTCATAACTAGACACTTTTCTCCTAAAAGTGGGCATCAAAATAGCCAGGACGTCAGGTAACAAAGTAGGACATTTGGTAACACGTAGCTACAATAATCGCACTAATGAAAACAGCGTTGTTTATCAAATCCTGTGTAAAAGTTGTCCCTCTTCATATTTTGGTGAATCTGGTCGCGGACTTAATAAAAGGTTAAATGAACATAAAAATGACGTAAAAGCCCATAGGACATCTAACTCCATAGTAATGCATGTGGATAAACATGGTCACCTTCCAGACTGGAACAACACAACCGTATTAAATAAAGAATCATCCAAGAAAATAAGGAAGACAATTGAGGCAGCATATATCAACACTAATAACAACATTAACCATAGAGAAAGTTTTATATGTTTAGCAAAAGCCACAAGCTTATTAATAATAAAAGAATACGCAAATAAGATAACAAGCTCTCCGAAGCGTCCCATGAGATGACCCGTCCGTGTATAAAATATCCTGTTACGTTTGAGTTGTTAGCTTTGTGATCAGGACCCTGCGGGTCGAAACGTTAAAGCGTGAAATTCTCCCATTACTCATCGTCTATTTCTTTCACCTTCAGTCTTATTTGTCATAATATAGTCAACACACACACACACACACACACATATATATATATATATATATATATATATATATACATATATATATACATATAAACACACATATATATATACTGTATATGTATATATATATATATATATATATATATATATATATATATGCATGCATTATCAATGGCCTACTTCTAATATATATGTATATATATATATATATATATATATATATATATATATATATATATATATATATATATATTGGAAGTAGGCCATTAATAATGCATGCGTTGTTAAGGTCAACAGCTGCAATAGCATTATTCTGTTTCTAGACTTTCTTTTCTATGTTGCGCACCAATGTGCGGTCGTCTGGATGCAGATCTCTTAGTAGAGTACTGAAGTCCATGGTATTTTCCTCTAGACGTCTTTCGGCCTAAACTGGCCATCTTCAGGAGGTCAAATTGTTGACAGAGAATGACTCGGTTTGGCCGCATGTTGGTATATATCGGCGGGGAGCGGAGAGTTGAAACGTTCGCTCGCCAATCAGCGCACGGGATGCATTCTCTGCCTTCTGACGTTTCAGGCTGCTGCTGAATATTGATGTTGGATTTTTTGTAAATGAGCACCGCTTCTGTCATCTTTAGTCTTCTGGTGTCATTGTTCCTTTCGATGATGGTGGTGTTGCCTTCCATATGATGCCTCTTAAGTGCGAGTCCATGCTCGTACAGGTAGTGTCTTTTTATGGTGCCATCCTGCAGATGTGCTGAAATCCTCTTTGACACTGTTGAAGTGATGACGCCGATTTACCGAGAATTTAGGTGACTGCAGTCACCACTGGAACATGTGTGTTGGTACACGACGTTCACCTCTTGCATTTCACTTGTCTTAGGGAGGCAGCTGTTCTTTACGACTAATTTGGATGTCTTTCTTGTCTTATAATAAATGACGAGGTCGATTTTTCAATCCGGCTCGGTGGGTGTGACGTTCTTATAAATGATATTTTTGAGAGCTTTCTCGTCATCCTTATAGGCTGAAGACATAGTACCACTATAGAAGAGTTTTATTTTTGTGTGACTGGTTGTTGTTCTTGTTGGCGCAAAAAGTTGTCCAGTCGATGCCGTATAACGCTATTTATTTCTTGCATGGGATAATTAATTATTGTTGGCGAGAAGCTGGGTGATTCTCTTATGCTCTGCGTTCGTGACAGTCCATGTTGAGCAGTGGGTGAGGGCTCTTTTGACGAAGGCATTGATGACACTGCGGTGATACCACTCAGGACACTTGCTTGCACCGTTAAGGCAGAATCCGAGGTTGGTGAATTTGGTATAAACTTCTGTACATACATATATATATATATATATATATATATATATATATATATATATATATCTGTGTGTGTGTGTGTGTGTGTGTGTGTGTGTGTGTGTGTGTGTGTGTGTGTGTGTGTGTGTACGTGTGTATACATATGTATGTATATGTATATTACAATAGTAGGGTAGCAGGTCCTCTTTCAGTCATATTTGATTAAACTTTGCAGCAGCCTCTGCATTCACGAGTTTCTTGCTGACATGTTCAACTTTTCTAATACTTGAATGTTGAATATCGTTGGGTTGTCTTATTATATGTCCAAATTTCATTTGGAATGAATGTAAAAGCAATACTAGTTTCTTTATTTTGCTTGTAGAACTTTCACCTAACTTTAGGCAATCGATGGCAAGGGCATCAAAGAAGACATTTTACATGAAGCGCATATTCAAAGAGGAAACCACACCAGCAAAATCCTGAAGCGTCGCCATAAAGAAGCAGCCAAGCAACTGAAGAAGACACCACCATCACCATTAGAAAAGCAGACAAGGCTGCCTGTTTCGTTCTCATCCCCGCCGAGGAGTACCTTGATAAAATCGATACTCTGCTTGCAGACGAATCCAAATTCTAGAAAATTACCAGAAATCCCATCGAATCCCTTAAGACCTAGATTAACAAAATTATAGACGCTGTTAACGCCTGCGCCAACGGAGTTAAGCTACAGAAGCTCTCTGGTAATTACGCCCCAGGATATTGTTATGGCAACGTCAAAACCCATAAGGTGAACAACCCTTTACGTCCCATCATCTCTCAGATTCCAACTCCTACCTACCATCTATCAAAAACATTGAATACCCTTCTGACTCCCTTCATTTATTGAGTCTGCGGCGTACTTACTATCCATACTCAAAGGTGCCAATACAGAAAGGGACATAGCATCTCTCGACGTTGAGAGCCACTTTACTAATATAGATGTAGATAGGACCATTAATTACATTCTACAAGAAGTGTACCCTGAGGGCAAAACCTCCAAATTAAAAATCCCCAAAAATCTATTACGTCAATTACTGGAAATCTGTACCATAGAGGCCCCTTTCTACTGTCCCAACAACACCTTTACAGACAAATTGACGGTGTCGCGATGGGCTCACCTCTAGGTGTCCTCTTTGCCAACTTTTTCATGGACATGGTGGAGAGGGAGGTTTTCAGCACCACCCGTAAGCCTGCTATATATATTCGGTACGTGGACGATATCTTCGTCCATGTAAGGGACCAAAGGGAGTTAGAAGACCTAAAGGCTACCTTACAGTGTGTTTCTGGCCTAAATTTCACCACAGAGAACAGCGTCAATGAACAACTCCCTTCCCTGGACGTCAAGATTGAAGCCAGTCCTCAAGGTTTCAAGACCGGAGTCTACTTCAAACCATCCAACCATGGTCTTTGCCTAAACGGGAACAGTGAATACCCATCGCGATACCGATAGTCCACCATATAACTGTCTTAACTGACAGACAGTTCACAACACTAGTTAAATTAAGTGGCATAAAACAGTACTGAAATTTTAAGAGTAACTAGGTCTAATCTAGGTTAATTTTTCTTGAAATACCGTTTTCCATTTTCAAATAATTAATAGTAAAATAAGTACAGTCATAATTTATAATTTTAGATCGAGAAAAAAAATAACGGAGATTTCTCTATAGTCATTTAAGTTCACTGTCTGGTTTTACAGAGCATTTGTATTCTAAGTTACACCGGAATATAATACACATACACACACACACACACACACACACATATATATATATATATATATATATATATATATATATATATATATATATACATACACACACACACACACACACACACACACACACACATATATATATATATATATATATATATATATATATATATATATATATATATATACGTATATATACATATATATATACACACACACACACACACATATATATATATATATATGTATATATATATATATGTATATATATATATATGTGCGTGTGTTTGTATATATATATACATATATATATATGTATATATTTATATATATATGTATATATATATATATATATATTTATGTGTGTGTGTGTGTGTGTGTGTGTGTGTGTGTGTGTGTGTGTGTGTGTGTGTGTGTGTGTGCTTGTGTGTGTGTATCTATCTATCATCTATCTATCTATATATATATATATATATATACATATGTATATATATATATATATATATATATATATATATATATACATATACTGTACATATACTTTTGGTTAAACTTTACAGCAGCTTCCTCTTTCACGAGTTTCTTGCTGACATGTTCAACTTTTCTGATACTTGAACATTGAATATCGCTGAGTTGTCTTAATATATGTCCAAACTTAATTTGGAATGAATGTAAAGGCAATACTAGTTTCTTGATTTTACTTGTAGAGTTTTCGTCTAACTTTAGGCATCTTCAGTACAAATCGACCACAAAGAGTAATAGTGATAATATATACAAAAAACATATGGGACATTAGGAGAGACAGGGGATTCGGACAACTCAGGGGACAGGATCTGTAGCTCCGTCCACTGGGTCAACGGTGAACCTTAGCCTGTGATCTATATACTTGGAGGTAGGAATGATGAATTGGTCAGGATTGTGTTTATTCATGGTGGGATTTTGTCCTTTAATGTAAAGTGCTTCTAGGATGAGAAGGCGCCTGTAGTTCGATTCCTTTTGTAGAATGATGGTTCCTTCTTCCAGATCCTTCCTTGTGACTGGGGATTGATGTGTGTCAATGTGGTGTTGTTTAATGGCTCCATTAGAGAGGTGAAGGGTGAGGCGTCTTGACAGTTTTGTCGTAGTCGACCCTATGTACTTTTCATTAAGGGTTTCACAGTTCCCTTTTTTACATGCGTATTTGTACACAAGGTGGCTACGTTGGAGTACTGGGGTTCGCTGGCTAGGGCTATTCTTAAGGAGGAGGTGGGACGTTTTCCTATTCTGGTACCAAATGTTCAGGTGGATTTTGTCGTCACTGTTGGAGGGTCTGACATTTTTGTCGATGATCTTCCTGATGGCTTCTTCGTCTGCTCTATATTGGGAGGACATCGTGTTCTTGTAAAATATTGTGATCTTTTGTCCTATTTGAATGTTGTCGGTCGGGGGTCTGTACCATCTGTCCAGGTGTGTGTTGATGACATTTTGTACCTCTTTGTTTGAGAAACCGTTGTTGACCAGGACTTGTGTAATCCTGTCTAGCTCGGCGTGGGTACGGTTCCAATCACTGCAGTGCGACAGGGCTCTTTTGACGTATGCATCTGTACTGTAACCTGCGTATTATATGTTGACTTACGAAATGAAAAAGAATAGAAGATATGTCAATGTTCAAATATGAAATATAGAAATTATTATATTACAAGCGACCTTCGGTGGTGACTAACGTCACCGCTTTGGCCTGCGGCGCTAGGAGCTCGCTTCGCTCGCAGTTTAGCTGGTAAACTAAGATACTCTTCCCTTGAGCCAGAATATTTGTAATCAGGATTGTCCTTTAATAGCTCACCAAACTTTCGAACTATACGTTGGAAATCATTTATCATAGCTATTCTAGGTTTTAACCTTTTTATGTTTTTGTACAATTTTGGAAATAATTCCATATGTTCATCTTTAAGGCCACGGGACAATATCTTATACGCCCATTCTTCAAAATGTCGGGAAACATAGTACCTCGATCAATTCTGTTGGCTCGGCCGGGGGCTTGGCTGCGCAAACAGCGGCCTACGGCCGCAGCTTTCCGCGCTCAAATCCCTCGTTTTCCCCTTCGGCCTCGGCCTCGGGGCGAAACCCTTACACGGGATCCCCACCACGAAGAAGAACGCGAAGAAGAACGCGAGGAAAAAGAACGCGAAGAACACGAAGAAGAACGCGAAGAACACGAAAGTAGAATGAGAAGAAGAATGCGAAGAAGAACGCGAAGAAGAACGCGAAGAAGAAGAACGCGAGGAAGAAGAACGCGAAGAAGAACGCAAAGAAGAATGCGAAGAAGAACGCGAAGAAAAACGCGAAGAAGAACGCGAGGAAGAAGAAGAAGAATGCCAAGAAGAAGAAGAACGCGAAGACAATATCTTATACGCCCATTCTTCAAAATGTCGGGAAACATAGTACCTCGATCAATTCTGTTGGCTCGGCCAAAAACTGACAAAAGTTCCAGCACGAAGAAGAACGCGAAGAAGAACGCGAAGAAAAACGCGAAGAAGAACGCGAGGAAGAAGAACGCGAAGAAGAACACGAAGAAGAACGCGAAGAAGAACACGAAGTAGAATGAGAAGAAGAATGCGAAGAAGAACGCGAAGAAGAACGCGAAGAAGAAGAACGCGAGGAAGAAGAACGCGAAGAAGAACGCAAAGAAGAATGCGAAGAAGAACGCGAAGAAGAACGCGAGGAAGAAGAAGAAGAAGAAGAACGCGAAGACAATATCTTATACGCCCATTCTTCAAAATGTCGGGAAACATAGTACCTCGATCAATTCTGTTGGCTCGGCCAAAAACTGACAAAAGTTCCAAATTGAGTGAAGTTTATTTTTAATTGTATATATAAATAAATGTACACCTAAAGCCCATAATCTTAAATGGGCTATTGTTGAGGTGAGTTAGGCCTACTAACCTAACTCAGGCCTACTAACCTAACCTAGGTCGACCAACCTAAGTCAACTGACCAAACCTAGGCCTACTAACCTAACCTAGGTCGACCAACCTAAGTCTACTGACCAAACCTAAGCCTATTAACCTAACCTAGGCCTACTGACCAACCCTAGGCCTACTAACCTAACCGAACATAACCTGGGGCTACTAGCCTAACCTAGGCGTACTAACCTAACCTAGGTCGACTAGCCCTAGTCTACTGACCTAACCTAGGCCTACTAACCTAACCTAAGCCTACTAACCTAACCTAAGACAGGCCTATTAACCTAAACAAGGTCTACTATCCTAACCTAGTCCCACTAACCTAACCCAACCTAGGTCTGCTAACCTAACCTAACCATTTCGAGTAACCTAACTTCACACAATTATTGAATCCATTTCTTCAAGTATACGTTTTAGGAAAAATGAACTATAGTAAATTTAAGGGAACACTATATTTTCATCTTCGCATACGGGTGATAGTCCATATATTGTATGTTTTAATTTCGAATATTATAGATACTCGATTATCCTATCTTTTTTCATGATGAATTTCATTCTAATATGTTATATTTAAGACTAATCTCGAATGTTCACAAATCTAAAAAGTTACATAAGTTTGGACCATTAACGCCCTTCCACAAAAATAAGAATGGCAAAAAGAGTTCCATCAAAGTCAGTAGTGTTTGAATACACTCATAGTAGATGGAAAATATTGTAATAACAGTGTCAATGTACCATAGATCGTGATGGTGAAAAATTATGTGATTCAAAAATCAGTAGTGTCATTGGTTTCAAAAAGAGTGCTACTACAAAAGCATCAAATTTGAAAAGACATTTGCAACGCTATCATCCAAAGGAGTTAGAAGAAGTACATAGGAAAGGCAAAGAAGACAGTAATGTAAGCACTCAATCTACTTCAGCTAAGAAAGATGAGAAATCTTCAGGAAGACAATTCCAATTTTCAACTTTCTTTACTTCTGATAAAGTTACCATAACAATGTCATCACAGAAGCTTAAGAGTTATATCATTGAAATGGTGGTAAAAAATAGTGTACCAATATATATTTTTTCACAACCAGCTTTTCTAGGTCTAAATGGAGAAATGTATAGAAACGTTGAAGTTTCTCTGGAAAGAGAAAGTATAAGAAGACTTGTAATTGAAGAGGCTAAATATAAGAAAGAGGAATTTGAAAAAAAGTCTAAAGGAATGCTTTGTCTTTATTAAAACGGATACATGCACGCGCCAGTGTCAACTATTTCGCCATTAACGCCAGGTTTGTTGATGGGAATGATAAGGTGGTGACACGGACATTGGCAGTGAAGTTGGTGGAAGAAGCATTAAAAGATTCTGAAATTATGTTGAGCATAATTGAGAAAATTAATAAATCTACTTAAGAAAGTACAAAAACGTTGGATTATGAAGAGAACATACCTGGAACAGTAACAGAACCAACAGAAGAACCAGAGGAGAACTGTAATGTTTTAGGTACTATTGTTGAGGAGGTATCTGAATTATTTACAATTCAACATATTCATTGTGCTGTACATTCACTGCAACTAGCAATGAGAGATGGATTGAAGGATCGGCTTTCATTGGAAAGCTGAGGCAAGTAACAGTTGCAGCCAGAGCACCAAAAATAGATGTTATTCTGAAGAGACGTGCGAGGAAAGGAGTTATTTTAGATCAAGCAACGCGCTGGGGTATCACCTATTTGATGACCAAACATTTAGTTGAACTAAAAACTTTCCTGGAGGATCTAGATAACCAGAATGTTTCACTAACTGAAAGTCAATGGGCAGAAGGAAAAGATCTAGAAACTCTGCTGTATCAGCCGTATGTTGTCACCAAGAATTTGTAATCTGAGGATTTAACCACTGGTAGATTCTTGTTGGAGTGAAAAAAAGCTGATATTTAGCCTGAACAAAAAAGGAAGATTAATTGCTGATGGTATTGTACTTTCAATGAAAAAAAGAGTCTCTCTCTTGTTAGACAATAAAATTTTGTTAGCTGCTATTTACAATGATCTGATGAACCGAAT
>NC_134787.1:33843119-33853119 GCF_046742065.1 Oratosquilla oratoria
TCTGTTCCTCTCCTAATTCTCCCAATCAAGACCCTCCCATAAGCCTTCCCAACTACACTTAACAAGCTAATCCCTCTGAAACTACTACACTCACTTTTGTCCCCTTTTCCCTTGTAAAGTGGAACTATACAGGCACTCCTCCAGTCCTCGGGCACTCAACCCTCTCTTAAACAAATATTAGATAACCTCACCAGCCAGTCCACCATCACTGTACCACCTTTTTCAGACATTCTGTATGACGTCCATCCAACCTAGGTGTCTTATTTGCTCTCATCATCTTAACAACTGCCTTGACTTCATCCTTCCTTATTTCTCTTCCATTTTCCTCATTCACCACGGTCATTTTCTTAGCGCTTCCCACTGCAACTACCTTTCCATCCGTAGCCTCCTCCACATTAAGCAACTCCCTAAAATACTCTGCCCATCTTCCTCTTACTGCCTTCTCTTCCATTATCATCTCTCCATCTGCACCTTTTACTTTTTCTTCTCTACTCGATTCGCCTCCTCTTCCTCCCTTAATTTCTTTCCAAAACAGTTTTAATTACTTTCAAAAATTTCCGTCATACTCTTACTCCATTTCACATCTGCTCTCCTCTTTGTCTGCTTTATCTTATGCTTTGTTTTTCTTCTCTTTTCTTTGTACCTCTCATATGATTCTTTTGTCCTATTTTGTAACCAATATGTGAAAGCTCGCTTCTTCTCTTCTACAACCCTCTTTGCTTCCTCATCCCACCACTCGCTACCTATCCTTCTATTTCCTCCTGTCCTCCTTGTTCCACACACCATCATTGCACACCTTGTGAATCCCTCCTTGAACCATCCCCATTCCTCCTCCCTTCCTAGTTCTACTCTATCCTTCACTCCCTCCCACTCCTCTCTCAGCTTCTTCTTGTACTCCTTTTCTTTCTCATTTAATCATTTCACTCTAAGCACCTCCCTACCTTCTGTCCTTTTCCTCTTTCTCCATCTATCCTCCACTCTCAACTTATCTTCCACCAAAAAATTATCTGATATTTCCCCACTCTCATGTACATCCTTAACTCTTCCTACTATACTCTTGGTTACCACTATATAGTCCATTAACGCTCTATCTACCATCTTTCCATCCACAGCCCTCTCCCATGTGTACTTATGCTTGAATTTCTTCCTAAACACTGTATTTGCTATCATCAACTCTCTTGACATATCACCATCAACTCTCCACTACGATTTTTTCATGGAACTCCACACTTCCCCACCAACCCATCTATTGGTTCATTTCCTACCCTAGCATTAAGGTTTCTCAATACCACTACAGTGACATTTCTCCCCAATCCCTCTATGCACTCATTTAAATCCATCTAAAACCTTCCCTTTCCTCTGCACTCTTCTCTCTACCAGGCCCATATACGTTTACAAAAACCCACATCTCCTTTTCCAGTTTCACCTTCATCCACATTAACCTTGAAGAAACCTTCCACTCCACTACACGTTTACCTATCTCATCACTTACTAGTATAGCCACCCCTTCTCTCCCTCGTCCTCTCTTCACTCCTGAGAACCTCCCAGTTACACTCCCAAACTCACACTCGCCCCTCACTCTCAACTTAGTTTCACTCAATGCCAACACATTCATCTTTCTTCTCACAAACATGCTGCCTATTTCTTCCCTTTCACTCGCATATGTACCATAACTCACGCACATTAAAAAAAAACTGAGGGTACTGGTTGGAAAACCCCTAGACCGTCTTATGCCTTTACCTTTTATTAGGAATGTCCCCTTTGAGACGACAGGGAGAAGTATGCCTAGTCCTATCCCCCGTCCCGTTTTTTTTTTTTTTTTTTCCTCTCGTACGACTTGGTGGCCGCATTCTTTTCCCCCACCACAGGGTTAAGCGAAAAAAGTAAATGAATATTCAGAAAAATGGTACAGGACAGTAAAAATGGGTGGGGGGGACAGCATAACGGAGGGACAAGCGCAGTATAATAAAATATCATCATTTCTCTATGAGCAGAGATTTCCTCTATCACAGACAAAATTATGTGTAGCTCTGGTCCGTAGGGACGCCCCATATAGACCCTAAATTATCAGCTGTATGCTACGTAGCCAAAATAACATGCATCCAGTACCCCATATACAGTATGTATATATATATATGTGTATATATATATATATATATGTATATACATATATATATGTATATATATATATATACATATGTATATATATATATATATATATATGTATTTGTATATATAAATATACATTATATATATATATATATATATATGTATTTGTATATATGCATATACATTATATAATATATATATATATATATATGTGTGTGTGTGTGTGTGTGTGTGTGTGTGTGTGTGTGTGTGTGTGTGTGTGTGTGTGTGTGTGTGTGTGTGTGTGTGTGTATGTTTGTATAAATAGGGGAGAGAAAGTTCCATATCCCCGTCTCTGGCAATATAAACAAAAACAAATGTTCATTTCTAAGTTTTTGTTCTCTCATTCAATCCCTTAGGTTTACGTCTCTCTTCTTACATCCACACTCATGACGTCCCTTGTACTTCTAACTTCGTCCCTTGTTTGTATATAAACTGGTTCAAGTGTTCGACATCGCCTGGAATATATTACACATTAGATCCTTCCGTTCAAATAAAACTTAAACGACAAAAATGCTGGAATGATTAATGGCTTATTGGCCGAAGTGATTTATCTTCAAAGCTTCTGGATAAACAATATTTTTTGTCAATTTATTCTTTAGTTGGAGCAGAAATGAAGAAGCGTTCTTGGCAATTCATAAATAAATAATAAAAAAATGAATGAATTAATAAAAGGGTGGGGAAGGAGGACTGTGGGGAAAATGAAGGTTTTGGAGGACAAATACGTCCTTAATGTCGATGAAAATATCCTTGCTATCTTTTAAATGTCTCTGACATCTATAAGAATGACACTAATATCTTTAGGATGTCCCTATTATTTATTTTTCTATTTCCCTTGATGTTAATTAGAATTCCTGTTATTGATATTCTCAAAATGTCCTTGACGTCTACTGGAATACTGATGTGTGTGTGTGTGTGTGTGTGTGTGTGTGTGTGTGTGTGTGTGTGTGTGTGTGTGTGTGTGTGTGTGTGTGTGTGTGTGTGTGTGTGTGTGTGTGTGTGTGTGTGTGTGTGTGTGTGTGTGTGTGTGTGTGTGTGTGTGTGTGTGTGTGTGTAAAATATGAGTCGTATATATGAGTTTAATATATTAGGAATTCCTTCATAATGACCACGACTATATACACGTGTATATATATATATATATAAATATATATATATATATATATATATATATATATAGCCTGGGCAGTTGGCAGTCACCGGGAGCAACTCAGGGATAGTGCTTGCGTGGCGAGATCGAAGCCCAGCGAACCAGGAGAAAATAAAGAATAAAACGACGACGATAAGACAAAAGTGAAACAAAATAAAATCAAAATAGAATTAAAATAAAATCAACTAAAATAGAATTATGTTAAAATAAGACCAAACAAAAAAAAACAGAGAAGTAAAAATAAAATTAAATAGATTAAATTGAAATGAAATAAAACAGAAAAATCAAACGAAAATAAGGCCCAAAAATATACAGAGAAGTAAAAATAAAATAAACAATGGGATTCAAGAGAGCAGATGGAGGACTAGACAGACTCAGGACCAATAGGGTCCAATGGGGACCAACCGGGTCCAACGAGGTCTTACAAGAGGCTAATAGGTCTAGTTGGGATCCAATAGGGTCCAACGGTTGTGTAATAGTGGGTTCAGAAAGGATCCAATTAGGTTTCAATAGGGGTCCAATGAAGTCCAACGGGTACAACTTGGTCCAACTGGGCCCAACATGGTCCAATATTGAATAAAATAAAGAGATAAAGGAGACTGTTAACACCTTTGTTGCTACTTGAGGGGGAAGGGGGGCACGGAATTGAATGAAATCGCCTGGCGGTACCATCACGAAAAGGAAAAGTGGCAACCCGTATGGAAGGAATCGTTCCTGGTGGGTCATCACTACGCTACCGTACATAACGTAACTGAGAGAGAGAAAGAAAGAGAGAGAGAGAGAGAGAGAGAGAGAGAGAGAGAGAGAGAGAGAGAGAGTCTGGGCAGTTTATTCTATCATTATAATTATTATCATTATCATTGCTATTATCATAATTATAATTATCCTCATAATTACTATCATTATTATTTCTATTTGTGGCTTGGGTGATTTATGTTATACATAAAAAGTACCCAATGTGTTGAAATAATGTGGAGTTTAAGAACAAGGGAGGTGTTCTTCATATTGTATGTGGAAGGTCCACCCTCTACAGGCGTTCTAGGTGGAAGAGTGGAAGGAACCAGTAAACGCCCGCTTGGAAGGTGGTTGGGGTGGATGAAGGAGGACCTGGGTGGACCGGTGGAACGGGTGGAGAACTCCTGCTTGGCTGTGGATAGGCGAAGACTGGATGAGAAGGAATTCTTGGCTTCTATCCTGGTGGAGTGTTGCTTGATAAGTGGATAACTGATTAAGAGAGAGATAAACTTATGCTAGGAGGAGCTGAGCCTAGACTGTGGCCGTCACCTTTGCCCTATGTGCTTGGACTTCAAAGATTACTGGGTTACATATATGTATGTACGCATATATGTATGTATGTATGTATGTATGTATGTATGTATGCATGTGTGTGTGTGTGTGTGTGTGTGTGTGTGTGTGTGTGTGTGTGTGTGTGTGTGTGTGTGTGTGTGTGTGTGTGTGTGTGTGTGTGTGTTCACACTCCGGTGTTTACCTATATACATAATAAGAATAAATATTTGAGGCGATGCATAAGAAACTGACAATGATCAGAATCTACGACAGAAGAGTTTGGCATGTCAACAGAAGCATATGTAATGGCTCAACATTAACAGGCGGAGGGGTGGAGGAGGAGGAGGGGAGAAGGAAGGAGGAGGTGGAGTGAGGGAGGTCGAGCAAGCAAAGACTGGCTTGAAAGTGAGAACGAGGAGGAGGAGGAGGAGGAGGAGGAGATGGAGGTAGCAAAGACTGGCCCGAGGGTGAGGAGGAAGAGGAGGAAGCTTCGCCGGCGAGCATCGCGACGAGTTCGTGCGAAGGCGTCGACGAAGGAAGATCCTCACGAGGACCTGGCTGAAGGAGTTTCTGTCGAAATAATTTTCGGGTGCTCTGATGGCGAGGCTCTTATGTTCAACTCAAGTTCATCATTAACCTCGTTTGACCTCGACTTAGCGACGTATAGACGTTATTGGGCTAATGTCGAACGATCCCATGCAACTGAAGGCGACTTTGGGGTCGATGGGGTTTCGATCAAACGCCACCCGCTTCATCCCGTGTCCGGCCTTTCAGGTGAAGATCGAAATTAACGTCACAGATTTTATTCGGGCCAGAACCAGACGATTCTTTGTCGTAAAGGGGCCAATTAGGGACCAAATGTGGTCTAGAAAAATCTAGAAACTGTGTGTGTGTTGTGTGTGTGTGTGTGTGTGTGTGTGTGTGTGTGTGTGTGTGTGTGTGTGTGTCTATGTGTGTCTGCGTGTGTGTGTGTGTGTGCGCTACCGTGTGTGTGTGGGTATGTGTGTGTGTGTGTGTGTGTGTGTGTGTGTGTGTGTGTGTGTGTGTGTGTGTGTGTGTGTGTGTGTGTGTGTGTTTGGAGCCTGAAAACGCAGTTGGGCCGAGCGGGATTCGAACCTGCGATCTTCTGCTCAGTTACTACACATCCCCATCTATCTTGACTCCTCTGTGCATTGGAACTGATTTGTAACAATTAAGAATTTTTAGAAGAAATCCTCTGCGATACAGAACTAGTGCTACGTTTGACGACCCACGGCGGGATGTGAGCTGAGGGTCAGATAGGTCAAAGGTCAAATTTTGTCAAAGTTCAGAAGTCAAAGGTTAAATCTTGCCATATTTGGTCATGTCAAATTATGTTAAACGTCAATTTTGGTCATAGGTCAAAAATCAAAGGTCAGAGGTCAACTTCCAAAGGTCAAATGTTGTCACAGGTCAAAAGTCAAAGGTCGCAAGTCAGTGGGTGCCAACAATGACAGGCCTATTGTCCCTGTGCCACTCTCTCGCTCCTCCTTCGTTCAGACTTCACACAGTACCACGATATCCCAACTGATATTCCCCAGTTCCCTCACCAAATCATCTTGAGGCCTTCTGACAAGGTTCTCACGTTGTAAGTTGTACCTTCACGCTACGATGACGGACTTTAAGTAATTCGTTCTGGCTTCCGCTAGATGATTTTATCATGTAGAGTGCGGAGTCTCGTACAAAAGGGATTAACCTCTTCCATAACGTATTGGTGGGATTTTATGTTGTCTTTTTTCTGCCGCCAAATTATTATTTTATATTTCCATCACGCTCCAGCTTGCGTAGGTCTTCACGCCATACCTCCCTTCTCTCTCACTCTCTCTTTTTTCCGCTTTTTCTTTTTCTCAACTCTCTTCTTTTTTTCTCTTCTTTCTCTGCCTTTTCTATTTCTCTTCAAACTCGTCTTTTTCTATTTTCCTCTTTCTCTTTTTTCTATTTCCTCTCTTTCTCTTACTTTTCTATTTCTCCTCTTTTCCTTTTTTTCTATTTGCCCTTTTCCTATGTTTTTCTTTCTTCATTTTTTCTTCTTTTTTCTATTTCCTCTCTTTCCCTTCTTCTTCTATTTCTCCTCTTTCTCTTTTTACCCTCCTTCACCCTCTCTCTCTCTCTCTCTATATATATATATATATATATATATATATATGTATATATATATATGTATATATATATATATATATATATGTATATATATATATATATATGTATATATATATATACATATATATATATATATATATATATATATATATATATATATATATATGAGAGAGAGGCAGAGGGGAAAACACACAAATAGAACGAGAGTTTATTCTTTTACTAGTTTCGCACTATGGTGCTTCTTCTTCAGAAGCACCATAATGCGAAACTAGTTAAAGAATAAACTCTCGTTCTATTTGTGTGTTTTCCCCTCTGCCTCTCTCACAACCTGTCAAGATGTCGTCATATATATATATATATATATATATCTTCTCTCTTTCTCTCTCTTATTTCTTTTATGTTCTTTCGCTCCCTCCGCCTCTATTACACCCACCAGTACTAAATTAGCCCGCTTGCCACTCGAGCTCCCAAGGACGTGTCCGGCATCTTCTATTTTCTTCTCTTGGACCGCCAGTCTTCTTCT
The DNA here is from genome assembly GCF_046742065.1 of Oratosquilla oratoria. Lineage (NCBI taxonomy): Eukaryota > Metazoa > Arthropoda > Malacostraca > Stomatopoda > Squillidae > Oratosquilla > Oratosquilla oratoria. The sequence continues at coordinate 33,850,346 of NC_134787.1, forward strand.
TCTTTGGTCTCCAGGCGTCTCAGGGTCTCTGTCGGTTGTTTTTGGGAAGTCTCACAGTTAACCCGAAGACTTTGAAAATCTTCCCAGTTTTGAGTTTGCACAAAAAAGCAAATATATTATTTCCTGATTCACGCCAGGGGACGCTTAGCTGTGGCCAAAGTGACTTTTCCCCAATATGTTCGAATTTCGAGTGTAGGATCATAGGGATCGAAAGCGGGTCTCGATAATGGTGATCTATTTCCTATTTCTCAATTTTTTTTTTTTTTTTTACTTTTTTTGCTTATCTAATTTTACTTATCTCTATTTTCGTGCTTTCATTATCATCATTATTATTATAATCATCATCATTATTGTTACTAAAATTATTATGATTATTACCATCATTGTTATTAATATCATCATTGTTATCATTATCATTAACATTTTTTCCATCATTATTATAATATGTTAAGGATAACAAATCTAAAAAAATGTACAAAAACAATAAAAAAAGTTTTATCAATTAAATATTTAAATCTTTCTGACGAAATTTCAGCTTTAGTCTACATCTTTCAGAATATTCGTTAGCTTCAAGATGATTTTGAAGGAAGGATTTTCTAATAATCTATTTTTTTTTCCTTCTCTATGCTTCCTAGTTGACACATTCCCCTTTCCCCCTCCCCCAAGCCCCTTCTGTCCTCTCTGATCTATCAGGGTTAAATCCAGCCTATTAATTATTTTGGTCAAGAAACGGCATGTCATTTGATTTGTATCTAAATGGCTTCGACTTTCATCACAGTGCACACACGCGCGCGCACACACACACACACACACACACACACAAATATATATATCAAATCAGCCATCCTGAATCCACTGCTGAACAAAGGCCTCCTTCATAGCATTCCATGAATCACACGACCGTGCCACCCTCTGCCACGTCACGCCTGCAAACTTCTCGATCTCGTCTCTCCACCTTCTGTCTGGTCTCCCTCTTCCACGCTTTCTATCTCGCGGCGTCCACTCAGTAACACACTTGCTCCATCGCTCATCAGTCGTTCTCACTAACTTACCTGCCCAATTCCACTTCCTCTCTTTTACTGCCTCCACAATATCTTTCACTCTAGTCTGCTTTCTCACCCAACTTGCTCTCTTTCGGTCTCTCAATGCTATTCCCATCATTGATCTCTCCATTCTCCTCTGTGCAGTACTTAGCTTTGTTTCCATCGCCCTCGTCAGCTTCCAAGTCTCGCACCCGTTGATTATTGCTGGCAGAATGCATTGATTGTAAACTTTACGTTTTAAATATAAAGGTAGAGAGCCTCTCAGGATTTTATTATACTTACAAAACACTTTCCAACCAATTGTAATGCGTCTTTTTATTTCGTTATCATGATCTTTCGTCACTTCACCATCTGGCCTAAATAATTATACTCTTCAACTTCCTCAAGACTCTCATCATCAATTACAATCTCTTTACTTTGAGCTTTCGTGTAGAACATTACTTTTGTTTTACTCTTATTCATTTTTAAACCCACTTTGAGACTTTTCATGTTTAGATCGCTCAGCATATCTTGCAAGTCCTCTGCTCTTTCTGAAATAAGAATAATGTCATCCGCAAATCTCAGGTGGTTTAAATATTCGCCATTTATCTATAAGCCTTTCTTTTCCCAACTCAACCTTCTGAAAATATCTTCCAAACAAGCTGTAAATAATTTGGGTGAAACTGTATCGCCTGGTTAGTTTTTAGAGCTTCGAATCTATTTTTAATTTCTAACTGAAATTTCTTATTATTATCCTTAACATTTGCAAGGCTTATTGTCTTTTTTAAAATTAGTTTATTTCTCTCGGCTCTGAAATTGAATTTAGCTGTGCAATCCACCATTCTATGGTCACTACCTATGTTGTCTTTATTTATCACCGTAACATTGCTAACGCTTTTGCTCTCATATCCTAATATGAAGTTTATTTCGTTCTTTGTTGTTCCATCTGGACTTCTCCACGTCCATTTACGACCTAAATGCTTTTGGAAGAAAGTGATCATTAACCTCATATTGTAGTTCTCTGTAAAATTTACTAACATCTCGCCTCTTTCATTTCTTTCACCTACTCCAAGCTTCCCAATGCACGTCTCATTTCCCATCTTCTTCCCCACTTTAGCATTAAAGTCGCCTATTACCAACGTATACTTACTTTATTCCTGATCCATTACTTGACTTAAATAATCATAGAAGGACTCAATTTCATCGTCCGAACTCTGTGAAGCTGGTGCATAAACTTGAACTATTTTTAGAGTGTATCTTTTACACAGCCTAATCACAATCCAAGCTACCCTGTCTGATAAACTACTGAATTTGACTACGTTACCAGCAACCTCTCGGTTTATCAAGAATCTTACTCCACTAGATCTTTCTTTGTCCTTACCTCTATAGTAGAACAGGTGGTGACCATCTTGTAATTGTATCAGTTTTTCTTTCACTCTTCAGACTTTGCTCAGTCCTACGATGTCCCACTTGATGTTGTCTAGTTCTTCCATTAAACTCTCCAGCCTGTGATGTTCGGAGAGAGTTCTTACGTTGTAAGTATAGATCTTCATTTTCCTCGTGTTGTTTAATTCCCAAGACTTGGATCTGCTTAGACAGTGCTTACTCACATTCGGTGGCACACTGCCCGTAAGCACACGAGGCAATGCGGTTGGACCTTTAGGAGACGATGATCCAACAGGAACGCCCGGTTTTCTTTCGGTTGTGATATTTATATTGGCTATGAAGGAGGGTTGGCAATAATCTCACCTC
>NC_134787.1:33863119-33865619 GCF_046742065.1 Oratosquilla oratoria
AATAGCCTACTGTCCACTGTGGAAATGCATTTCCTATCCTCACTAAACAATTTTCCTATACAATAATGTTTGCATACTTATCATATTGCCAAGGTACTGAGAGAACAAAAAATACACATTATTAACCGAAGAAAGAAATTCCATATGTATAATAACCTATTATCCACTGCGGAAATGCATCTCCTTAGCTCACTCATCAAATATTCCTACCCAAGTTTGTTTGTCTACTTATATTTTATCATTTTGCCAAGGCATTGAACCAGCTGGGGAGCTGAAATAATCTTTCAGTGCTTCTCTCACGCCAAAAGCCTCCTTTGTAGCATTTCTCCCTCTTCCTCTCATTGGACGTACTGTGTTTGATGGAGGCATGACAACAGTATCTGGTAATGCAACAGCATTTGGGTGTATCAGATTGTGAAGTATGCATGTTATGTAATGATTGCATTAACGTTAGAAGGCATAGCTTTAAGTTTCCTTAAATATATTCTGAAGGTTTGCACTAGAATACCAAATGTGCACTCAACTATCCTCCTGGCTCTAGATAATCTATAATTAAAAATCCTCTTCTCTACCTTATGTTCAGTCTGTGAACCTGGGTAGGGCCTCATCAAATTTCTCTTCAGCGGGAAAGCCTCATCTCCCACTATAACGTATGGTGCAAGCACATCAGTGCCAGGAAGTGCAGCATCTTCTTGTACATTTCAGGTCATCCTCAATTTTGGATAGTATTTTCTCAAATGTTCCTTTGTTCATTCTGAAATAGCTGTGGAATTTACTCTCATCATCAATAAGACGAGGATACAGAGTATGAAATTCTCCTTCAGTCTTCCTATCTTGCATCATAGGATGAACCCACAATCTCTTTCTTTTTCTATTTTGTTTTCCTTCTTCTTCTTCATCAAGTGCAATAGCGATTATTGCCAACTCGGCGTCAGAAAAGTCACACATCCTTCGTAACTGATGGTAAGACTTCTACTGGTGTCGAGGGAGGGGGGATGACGGGAACGAGAGCGGACCGATGGTGTGAATACCTCAGAACCGAGAGCGGAGCGCGACCGGACCGATAGTGTGAATCAACCCTGAATACCTCAGAACCGAGAGCGGAGCGCGACCGGACCGATAGTGTGAATCAACCTTTAATGAAGAAAAAAAAAATAGAGCCCATCGTATTTGGATTGCACGTCAGTATCCGAGGGACACTGAATCTTACAGACTTGAGTATGTAAAAATGAGGAATCATTGTCAACAAGTATGTCGGAAGGCCAATCAGAACCATGAAAAAGAGATCGCCGAGCAATCCCAGAGTCAACCTAAGGTGTTTCTGAAATATTCTAACCTCAAACTGAAAACCAAATCGGGCGTGGCACCCTCTTTGGCTAATCCTGAAAAACCCACTCATTGTGTCATGATGACAAAAAATAAATAAATAAATAAATAAAAATACAGAAACATTTTGTCTCAGTCTCCACTAAGGAATCCTATGGACTTACACCCAAACCACTTGCATACATTAATAACCTCAATGGTGAACCCATTATATTGAAATCGAGTGTTATGAAAAAGTTAAGAGACAAATATTAGCAAGACCTGTAACCCACATGATATACACCCTAGGATCCTCCAAGAAATATTAGACTGCATTGCTAAACCTATCACCATTCTGTTTTGTAAAAGCATCGAACTGAGAAATCTACCATTGGATTAGAAGCTCGGATAAGGCACAAAGATGGGCTGATATTTGGTTACCACGATTTAACCCTTCTGAGTGCAAAATATCATCAATAGGAGCTTTTGAACGTATGTATGCACATAGCTACAAAATTTACGGAGAAAAAAATCGACCATTTAGGATGAGAAGAAAGGTCTTGGTGACATTGTGGACTAAAGTTTAAAGTATTAACAACATATTTTCAGCAAAATAAAAAAGGCCAACTCCGTGATGGGCCTTATCCAACGTGTCTTCTCGTGTCCTGATATGTTCAAGCTCCTCTATCCAGCCTTTGTCCGAAGCCACCTGGAATATGCGTAAGCTGTCTGGTCCCCGAGGTATATAAGTTTGTCAAAAAAGGTTCGAACAAGTGCAAGTACTAGCAACTAAACAGGTAGATGGCGTCCAGCATCTTGACTATCCGGACCTACTCAGACCTCTAATCCTGCCTACGCTGAAATTCAGACGCTGCAGAGAAGACATGGCCGAGACTTGGAAACATTTCAATCAATATAATGAGGAGACGCTTCCAGCATCCTTCAGGCCCCTGGACAGCCCCAGTCATCTGCACAGTGAGCAATTGTACTAACATCGTTCTGTTGACGGCGTGTACAAGACTCAGCAAAATAACTTCTACTACCAGACGGTATCTATATGGAATAGTCTTCCCTCGGTGGTTGTTGAAGGTGTAACGTAAAATTTATTTTAAAAATATCTAGATAAACAATGAAATAACACAGAATATAATTTTGACCTGACCAAACCGTCACCACAGTCATCCCTCAGTCAACG
>NC_134787.1:33873119-33880619 GCF_046742065.1 Oratosquilla oratoria
CGAGCCAGAGTCACACACCCGATTCACAACGTACATCTCATCTCAGTGGTCTGTGTATTATTTCCACCCGGCTCTGCATTGAGCCAGCTGTCTCGGTGGCCAACTCAACCAGCTGTCGGTCTTCTAGATAGGTAACTCATTCTATCCCAGGTGGCCCTATGGTCGTTGGTTTCGCTCCCTGTAACATCGCCTCTTTGTTTATATTAGGTGGTGCTACCAAGACAACAAATAGCATAGACGAACCTGACACCTACAACCACATTCCCACATTCCCACTACACACACACACACACACACACACACCTCTGTAATCCTAACTCGCTGGAGCTAAAAGAAAAGAAAAAAAAAACAGTGCTAGCTCACTGACTGACAATTATATTCAAAATGCATAACTAATCTCTTAAGAATCCCTCCCTTCCATTGTGGCCGACCGCCACGCTGTTGTTCCCCCTCAACAAAAAGGAAATTACTTTCTGTCCGATAGATTCTCTGAGTTGATCATGCTCCTAGACGCCATTTTGTGGGTCCGCGGGTCCTTGACGGCGGACCTACCGATGGTAGGCGCTGGCGCTAACTACTACTACTACTACTACTACTACTACTACTACTACTACTACTAAAAAAAAAAAAAAAAAAAAAAAAAATCATCTACGAGTCGACCGACACACTTTATCACAAGTGTTAACACCTTATCAGAGAATTCGAAAACGTAAGACAAATTTACTGTATCGATATATTCCGACTATCTCTAACCAGTAAAAGAACCATTTATTGCGAATTTGCTAAATCGTTACCTGTTGATTTTTGAGATTTTAATCGGTACATTTGTTCACAGTGTCTTGACATTCGATGCAAATGAACATTTGAAGACACCTCTGACGAACTCCAGCACCAGTATTTGAACCAGTTCTTTACACCAAAAGTGATTTGACACCCTTGCACTCCATATTTAGCAACAGGTTTAAAAAATGATGAATGTGCACACCAAACTTGCCACAGACTTACACCACCAAAGTGTGCACCATAATTTGCACCAATGTTCATAATACTATTCCCACCTTCAATCGATAACAAAAAAAATTGTATGACTGCCTTACACCAATTATTGCACCACCACTACACACATGCAGTTGTATAATACACTTCATAAGTGTCCAATTAACACATTTTACGTTTACCTAAGCTAACCTGACCTAAACTGCCTCTGAGTGACATCACAGCACTGTGTCCGCATCCGAAATCACAGATCGTCTTTGATCATTATGACGTCATGCCGTTCTGTACAATGTGAACAGGCTTGGTGTTGTTAGATTGCCATATATTGTATCAATACAAAGTTGTAAAAAAAAAAAATTCTATCCGATACAATACACGGCAACTAGGTATTACAAACTTTGCAAAACATTGTATTTTTTTTTTCTTATTTTACAACAAAACTTTGCAATATCGTCCTTGCATCACTACAGCCTCTACCACACAGGACCATTTTGCAACTTTAATATTTTATCTTGTACCGTGCAATAAGTTTTCAACATAGTCCTTCCACTACCACGGCCAATACACTTTGTTTTAATCTATCCATTTTATTAATATCGTTAAGATCTACCTCTGTGATCACGCTTCACTACTGTCCTCATATCATCTCTAAAATCTTGCTCTGCAACGATTTGCAACATCGCCCCACATCTGCCCCTTGTGTATTCGCAACGCCTGAACGGCGCGGCTGGTAACTTCCCCTAAAACTGACCAAATCGTCTGACGACAGACGGTTGGGTTTCTTCTAACAAAGGATTAAACAAAGGGGAGAGTATGCCGAGAGGAGACCTTTTGGTCCATAACTAGGTCGGATGCGGAAAAAAGTAGATAAATGAATAAAATAAATAAATAATGACAAATAATAAACAAACAGAAAAATAACAATAATTTATAATAAATGTATAAATAAATAATAGAAAATAAATGGATAAATAATAACTAAATAAATAATAGTAAATGAATTAAATAAAATATATGGTAGTCATTTCAGCATATTGCTTGGGTGCTTAACTAAATGAATCATAAAACTTCGAACTGTACTACATTGCACTGCCTCTGCAGAAAGTTTATTCCATTCATTTACTACACGGTTGGCGAAGTTTTTTCTACCCACTTCTTCATTAAATAAAATCACCTGACGGCGATTAGAAGGGAGAAACTCTTACTTTGCAAAACAGTAACAGAATTTTGCAACACTATAACACAACTTTGCAATGTTACAACATCACTTAGCAACACTACAAAAACACTGGCAACATCGGAACACAACTTTGATAGATTACAATACGACTTTGCAACACTACAACACAGCAATAAAAAAATAAAAAATAGCAACACCACTTGTAGCAATGCGATATCACTTTGCAACAATGCAACACCATTTTGCAATACTGGAACACTACTTTGCAACACTACACCACTCTTTGCAAAGCCATTGTACATTTTAACAACTTGATGAAGATGCATCATAGTACAGATATTATTTTCTGTTCATATTTTACCACCGCTTCTATCCATAAGGACAATATAGAGCATCACGATCCATCCGGTTGGGGATTAACCTCGTCTTCTATATTTCCTCGAACTGCCGTCAAACGATTTTATTGAGCTAAGCCCCCTCTCACCGCCCAGATGGTTAAAACTATGTTTTCATTAACTTATATTGGTGGCGTTATTACATGTACTTATCAGACTGCTGCCAGGCAATATTATTCATCTGAAGGAGTCCCCTCGCTACCCAAAGGCTTCCCTATTACTCCCTCACTAACGATGGGGTCCCACGGAAGTAAATAAAGTCGTCTGGCGGCGGCAGCTACAGTAAAAGGTAAAGGGTCAAACGGTTTGACAAACCGTTTGACCGTGTTAACGGCCCTTTAAGGTACCACACATCAGAGAAGGGTTTCATCGAGTAGGTTACAGAGGGTATGTGCCACCGGGCCGTGGGGTGGGTTGGGCTTGAATAAAATCACTTGGCGACAGTTTGAATAAAAGGAAAAATGCCACTCGGTACGGAAGGGTGAAGAGCTCGCCCTTGCAGACACCATGCAACATTGCAATACCACCATGCAACATAACACATTACAATAGTACCTTGCAACACTGCGGCAGCACCATGCAACATTGCAGCACTACATCACAATAGTACCATGCGACATTGCAAAAACACATGACAGCAGCTCCAAGCAACCTTGTAACACCACCGTGCAACATTGCAACACTATACAACACATTACAATACCATTTGATATTGCAACAACACATTACAACAGCACCATGCAATACTGCAACTCATTACAATAATACCTTGCAATATTGTAACAGCAATATGCAACATTACAGCACTATACATTACAATATTACCATACAATTTGATATTGTAACAACACATTACAACAGCACCATGCAACTTTGCAACAACACTATACAAGTGCCATGAGGTATTTCAACACATAACAACAGAACTATGCAACATTACAGCAACACTATACAAGTGCCATGAGGTATTTCAACACATTTCAACAGAACTATGCAACATTGCAACAACATACGTTACAACAGTACCATGCGACATTACTTTATAATGCAACCTTGAAACGTTGTAACCGCACCATGCAACATTGGATGAGCGCCATGCAACACTGCAACTCCGCCTTGCAGAAGCCCGCCCAAGCCCCAAGGTCACTTACCAGCGAACATCATATATCAGTGTCAGGATTTGAATTATTAAGATAAAAATGCATTTGATAACAGCTACAACACAACTTTATATTGGATATGATGGCTGGTCATCTAAAATCATAAACCATGATGAATGGAGGAAATATGAACAGATATAAATAATTTAGTCAAAAATTCGATTTGTATCAGGGAGCGAAGCTGGAACAATATCAATCAGGGTTGATGAATTGCAACGGGAAGAGATAGAGGAATTGACCAGGAGTTTGTTGACGATAACTGGTGCATCTAACCCTGGAGACAATATTACCCAGTGACACATTTTACTTAGTCGGTCTCAAGTGGTGACCTAAGATAGCGTTGTATTGCTTAAAATAATAATAATAGAAATAAATGATAATAAACAAATAAACGAAATACATATATACGAATACGTAAATTAATTATAGTAATTAACAAGAGATAAAAATTAAAATATGAATAAATAATTAGATCAATAAACGAATATACCTTTATTTTCTGTGTGCACACTCGGGTGGTTGGCTATATAGCCAATGAAAGAATTGCCTGCACCTAGACTAGAGCAATGAGAGTTCAAAACAGATATGATATAGTAAGACCCGAAATAAAGAAGTAGAAAACGTATGAAAGACAGCAATTAGGATTTTAATTATATATATATATATATATATATATATATATATATATATATATATATATACATATATATATACATATATACGTATATATATATATATATATTACATATATACATATATTTACATATATATATATTTATGTACATATATATACATATATATATTTACCTATATATATATCTATATATATATATACATATATATATATATATATATATATATATTTATACACAAATATATATATGTACATACATATATATATATATATATATAGATTATATATATATATATATATATTATATATAGGTACATATATTTGTACATACATACATACATATATATATATATATATATATATATATATATATATATATATATATATATATATATATATATATATATATATATATATATATATATATAATCCTCCACTTCAATTCTTTGATTGGAAGGATACTCCTCGGCTGAATGAAATAATTTGTATTAGCAAACATGCGTAGAGTTCACCATAGGAGCAGAGAGAAAGAGAGACATAGAGATTCGACAACCTTGCTGATTGAAAAAAAAAAAAAAAAAAAAAAAAGCACCATGGCACATCAGTGGAATTATGAGAAAAAAAGAAAAAGAAAAAGAAAAAAAAAAGAAATGGAAAAAATGACACAATTCTGTGTGATCTTGCACCACGATGATCAGAAATATTGAAGCCCCGAGGACAAAATGATAATTGGCCTTGTTTTGGCGAAAAAGGAACAGAATATTTGCGCTCCCGCCGCGAGCACGGCGTTTTGCCGCCAAAAACAATTAGGTTTGCCACTGCAAGAATCGGTCTGGAAATTTACCAAGTCGTTGCTGATTGCTCCCGGGTTTTCGAACCGCACACATTATGATCTCCTCCGAACGTAAAACTCGCATCAATAACAACGTTATCAGCAAAATATTATGACTGAGAGAAAAAAAATTCTCCCTCTCTCTCACTCTCACTCTCTCTCTCTCTCTCTCCTTCTCACTCTCCCTCCCTCCCCGTACACAAAAATCGAATCGGATCATGGGCAGCATCCGCTAAAGAAATTACTATTACCCTGTTTGCTTTGGGCTCTGTTCTGCTATTGCCACATATTGGAAAAGGCTCGACACGGAAATTGTAATCACGAAAGTGTGTCACGATGCGATTCACATTAGAATTCAACGTTTTACTGGCTTTAGATTAGCTTAATCAAGTAAAAAATTCAATGCGTCACATGCAGCATTTTTGGGCCGGAGCGGTTGTAGTTCGGCCATTGTAGTTTGTAAAAGTCAGATCCATTTTTTTCTCAAGCCTGACGGTCCAACATTGGAGTTGGACAGAAATATTCATATTCACACGTTTACACACACACACACACACACACACACACACACACGCAATTTGAAAGCTAGGTAAGATAAATTGGAGAGTAGGAGACAGGATCCAAAAAGAGTTGTTCCTTCCCTGTATACAATCAAGTAAATACAATTCGGTAAATATTTACACACACGCATGCATATATACACATGTATATATACACATATATATATACTGTATATATATACATATACATATACATATATATAATGTGTATATATATATATATATATATATATATACATGTATATATATATACATATATATATACATGTATATATATATACATATATATATGTATATATATACATATATATATGTATATATATATATATATATATATGTATATATATATATATATATATATATATATATATATATATAATATATATATACACATATCTACGCAAAAAGCAAGAGTCCGGGATGCATAATGGTGGAAACGTAGAAAACACCAGACTCAGAAGTAAGTAATTTATTCCCGACGTTTCGAGTCCTGTCCGGGACTCGTCCTCAGGGGATGCAATGGGATACAGAGATCAATTGGTCTTAATATGTAGTCATCCCGTGACTAAAGAACGTGTCGGTTTTCCACACACACTTAGAAAACAGTGTTCAGAATTATGAATACAAAGAATACTGAAATTACTGACATAGTAGAAAAAATTAAAAAGGACAATAGCAGCAGTGCAGTTTATTGTGAAATAACTTCTGTGATGAAGTGAATTGGGTTTTCTGAATATCTGCGTTTCTTGCATACCTGCATGAATTTATATATAACTCTAATCCTATTACAATCAAGCCGGTTCTAATATGACTGATCCAATAGGAAGTCTACCATACCTCACAAAGTATATTTTGAAAATTAATTTAAATACCTCCTAAAGAAATAAATAAACATATATAAATAAATAAGTAAATAAAAATAAATAGTAAATAAAATCGAGTCAATAAATAAACAAAATAAACAAATCCACTCACATCACTCATTCAATTGAACAACGCTAATTGTTATCAATGTTGTCACAGTCCCGGACAACAAAGTTGTCTCCAACGTGACTTCACCTGAGCTGGACGAGTTGTCCCATCGCCCTGCGTGTGTGTTGTCAGGTCGCTTCTGTTGTCAGGTCGAATTTGTGTAATCAGGAGTTCTGGAATACACACAATACCGCTACGCTGAGGACGTCTTCTGAGCAAACACCTCGAGCCAAGCTCTCCAAATGGACCATGGACTAGGCTTTGGACAAAAGCCACCGTTGCATGCAGAAGGTCGCGTTAACGTCTGTGTTATAGTTGGTGTTTTGGTTTACGTGTTATTCTAAAATAACAGAATTATGATGATTGCTAGAGTGCCTATTTCTATCGTGAGCGTTATTATAAATAATATTATTATTGTCATTACTATCATTATTATCATAATTATCGTTATTAACGTCATAATCAATTTCGTTAAATATTTAGTAACCAGAATTACTTGCACATGATTATAATTATAATTATTATTGTTGTTATTATCATTATGATTATCATTACCATTACCATTATTATTATTACAATTATTTTTCATTCGACACTGCTTCTGACCCAGGGCGGTGGGCAGGGTGCAGGGATGACCCGTCATCCAGGAGGTGCTCAGATGAGAGGGAGGGTGGGAGGGGTGTGGAGTGTATCTAGGGATGAAATGGGTGGGAGTGTTTTTATGCCTTTCCCTTTTTGGCTACCTCCCTTGGAAGGGGGAAAAAGCCTTGG
>NC_134787.1:33883119-33885619 GCF_046742065.1 Oratosquilla oratoria
TTTTTCATGGAAAATATACAGTACCAATGCCCTGGCTATCTTGTCTCGTACCCCCAAGTTCAAGGTTTCGTACCCCTTGGGGGTACAGGTACCCCAGGTTACGAACCACTGTCCTACACCATTTCTCCTCTTCTTTGTAGGTCTTCCTCTAGGATTTGGTCCACTTAGCACCCACTGATAATAGCGAATTGTGTTCCATTCTCATCACATATCAACGAAGCCACCTCCCTGTTCGCCTGTCGTGTGTATGTGTGCGTATATATACATAGCCTACACAATCACATACACACTTGCATACAGGATGCGCAAAATCAGACACGTCACATACACAGACACGCGCACACTCAGAAAATGAAACGCATTCACATATGTATTCACAAACAAACAAGTAACCAGTTGGCCTCCTCGCTACCGTCGGGGTGCCACGGAGATGATTAAAACGAAAATGTCACCCACTGAGGACGGGGTTAAGCAGATGGACAGATGACGAGCTGGGCAGACAGACAGAAAGGCAGAGGAACACAAACCATATAACGAGTGAACAGGAAGACCGAAGACAACTGGCAAAAAAACAGACAAACGTACATACAGACGAACGCCAAAAGGCAGACAGACATAGAAGGTAAGCAAATCCAGAAAATGAAATGCAGACATATCTAAACAGACAAAAAGATAGACAAACGTAGATACAATCAGACAAACGCAGACAGGCAGAGACATGAAAGGAAGGCAAATACAGACAATGGGATGCAGATATATCTAAACAGACAGTCAAGCAAAAAGACAATGGAGCAAGCTTTGGTTTAGACTTGTGCTTTCATAGACATGTACGCACACGCTTGTTAATGCACATATATTCAGACGCATAAACGTACACGCAAACACACGATTTGAAGGCGCAGTGGTAGTGTTCGCGGCTGCCACTACGGCGGTAAGGTCACAGCATTACCCATAGATCGGTCATATATGAGCTCGAAACTCTCTTTCGGGAGGGAAATAGCTGTCAATCACGAGTCCAACGCGTGATCCAAGACCATGGTGAATCATACATACACACACACACACACACACACACACACACACACACACACACACACACACACACACACACACACACACACACACACATTCTAATTCTCACATACGCTCTCAGTACTACATAACTACCGATACGCTGATTCCACTTTCAATCAAGTTGAGGCTAAAAATATCTATTCATCCTTTGAAAAATAGAAGTTGATTACAAGAAGACCTTTAGGTCTGGGCCCATTAGACGTAACATATTTGACTTCCTGTTAATAATCAAGTACAAAAAGAAGAGATAAGAATTAAAATACTAAATAAAGAAAAATGTCTACTGGTTATAAAAGAGAAAATAAGATCGATGTGTACAAAAATAAAGTAGAAATAAAAATAAATCATCTGACTCGTATGATTTCCCTCACTTTGATTTTTTTCGCATACATATATCCATGACACGCATGCGCGCACACACACACACAATCCTAATTAGTATGATTGCGGATATATTCTGTACATGCGAGCCTTTGAATCGATTTGTTGACATTCAGGTTTCTTTATATCATTATGCGTTTGAATAGGAATAAACACACACACACACACACACTTGATCACCCCGCCTACATTACACAAAGGTATGGATAGTATTGCATGTGTGGCCATATTTTGTATAACCTTGTTTATAAGAAGTATAGGTTCACCAGCAGGTAATTAGGTTTGATTACATATGCGTTCGAGAAGAGCCTAAAAATGATACACTGATAATACCACCTTCTCACGACTCGCTCACTCGGGCTCACGAAACGACGGAAAAGGTTCGCCGACTCGAACACGAACCGCGGGGGGAAAGGGGGAGGGGAGGGGGGGAAGTGGGGGAGAATCGTAAGAAATAATCACTAATTGAAGATAAGTCTCACGCCTCGGGAGACCCCGGGTCTCTTCTCATTATCGCACGTCGGGGCAACAAAGAGGGACGAAGATGTCTTCGACTGCAAAGACGGCGAAGATACCTTCGTCCGCAATGACGACCAAGACATCTTCGCCTGCGAAGACGATCAGGACATCTTCACCCACAAAGTCGGCGAAAACATCTTTCTCAACAAAGACGCCGAAGAAATCTTCGTCCTCAAGAACAACCTAGACATCTTCGTCCGCAAAAACAACGAAGACATCTTCGCCCGCAAAGACGACCAAGACACCTTCGCCCACAAAGACGCCGAAGAAGTCTTGGTCCGCCAATCAAGGCCTTGATTACTGCATTTGCTACGGACCGCGAGTCTAAATGGTGACTGACCCGATGCGACCTTCCTTTGACCTTGCTTCGTAGAAGCCAATTAACCCACCCCCTCCCCCGCCAACCAACTGAATAGAATTGGTTGGAACCCCCCTCACACCCATCCCCCACCCTGTGCCTCTGAAGTTAGACAGAACAAAATATCTGAGGACTCCTTAATGTAGTGGCGTTCCTTATACCAATACG
>NC_134787.1:33890619-33893119 GCF_046742065.1 Oratosquilla oratoria
CGACTGGAGGAAGTGGATAGTTTTAGATACTTGGGTGCAAGTGTAGCAGGAAAAGGTGGAGTAAAGGTGGAGGTAGAATGTAGATTGAGAGAAGCGAGTAAATGCCTTGGTGGTTTAAAGAGTGTAATGAGAAATAGACATTTGGGAATGGATGCGAAGAGGAGACTGTATGAAGGAGTGATTGTGCCAACAGCACTGTATGGGGCAGAAACGTGGAACATAAGAGAAGAAGAGAGAAGGAGTTTGAATGTGTTTGAGATGAGGTGTCTGAGAAGTATGGTGGGGGTTACTAGGCTAGATAGAGTGAGAAATGAGGAGGTGAGGAGGAGAACAGGGGTGAAAAAGGATTTGGGAGATAGGGTTGATGAAAGAATATTAGGATGGTTTGGACACATGGAAAGAATGAGTGAAGAAAGACTAGTAAAAGAGGTATGGAAGGCAGATGTGGAGGGAGTGAACATGAGGGGACGTCCTAGGATGAGGTGGATGGATGGGGTGAAGGGGGCTTTGGGGAAGAGGGGAATGTCTGTTGAGGAAGGAAGGGAGAGGACGGAAGACAGAGGTGAGTGGAGAATGGTTGTATGTGGATGATGTTGTGACTGCATGAGGAGGAATGGGCGGGGGGGTGGGGGGTGGGGTAGTATGTGTGAGTAAATTTTGACGCAGCCCGAAGGGATTTCTCCCCGTCCTCGCCCTATATGCAAAGGGGGACGGAGAGGGGGGGTCGCCGATTAAATGAAGCGGCCTTGCTGTGGATGTACTGTGTCTTGCGACACTGCTTCTGACCCAGGGCGGTGGGCAGGGTGCAGGGATGACCCGTCATCCAGGAGGTGCTCAGATGAGAGGAAGGGTGGGAGGGGTGTGGAGTGTTTTTAGGGATGAAATGGGTGGGAGTGTTTTTATGCCTTTCCCTTTTTGGCTACCTCCCTTGGAAGGGGGAAAAAGCCTTGGTATATGTATGTATGTATGTGACTTATAATAAACCATGTTGTGAAAAGAAACTCACATTAACAGAACAGAAATTAAACAGAGGGAACGCGGAGTCAACCAACTATGTATACTGCCAGCTTTATTCTCAGATTAACATTCCTCAGAAGAAGCTACAAGCGAAACCGGTCAGGAATAAACTCGGAACGAGACCCGTGACTCGGGATGTTCAGAAGAGGCCGCTTGGTCTCCCGCATTCTAGTTTGATCTAACAAAGTTTCTTCTTCGAAACTTCCGATCTCTTAAACCTTCTCCAACGAGAGGGTTTGTTAGAGATGGATTGAATAGCCGTCGGAGATGAATATAATAGCTTGGCGGTAACCATAATCACCATAGAGCTGAATGAAATAGCCTGGAACACCCAAAAGGAAATGAAAGGTACCACTTTGTATGGAAGAAGATCGCCACACCTGGATTTTTTTTTTCAAGAAATTTAAGCAGTTTTTGGCGCAGTTTCAAAAAAGTTTTCCCTGCGTGATTTCATTGCTCGTGAGGCGGGACAGAGATGAATAGAATCGCCTGACGGCGGCCACAGCAAATGGAAAAGTACTATATGGTGCGGAAATTATTTCTCAAGGCTAGTTATGTCCTCGTTGCTACTGAAGGGTGTCACTCATGAATGAAATCGCATGGCGGCTAACAGAATAAAAGGAAAAGCGCCATCCGGTACGGAATGGAGTGTGATGATACAGTGCATATAAAAATTTGAGTACTTTTGTGAACCAGCTTACTCCTAATATGTGAGCTACAATAATAATAATAATAATTATTAATAATAATGATAATAATAGTAATAATAATAGTAATAATAATAGTAGTAGTAATAATAATAATAATAATAATAATAATAATAATAATAATAATAATAATGATAAAAATTATAGAAATGATAAAAATGATAAAAATTATAATAACAATAATAATAATAATGATAATAATAATAATAATAATAATAATAATAATAATAATAGTAATAATAATAATAATAATAATAATAATAATAATGATAATAATAATGATAATAATTATATGGGGAACAATAAGAAAACAGACAAATATAAGATTTTCCTGTCTCTAAAAATTTCATATGAGAAGATGAGTGAAAAATAATTAACTAAATGAATGCATGTTTAGATAAATAAAGCAATCGATCAATAACTACGTAAATATATAAGTGAATGAATACAAAAATGAATAACTAAAACGAACAAAATATAAGTGAATGGATGAATGAATGAATTAACATAACCCATAACATAAAAATCCTAAATAAACCCGTGCCAGAGATCTCATGGAATTTTAGCCAGCCTCGAGGGGGCTTACGAGCCTGATGACAAAAAAAAAAAAAAAAAAAAAAAAAAAAAAAAAAAAAAAAAAAAAAAAAAAAAAAAAAAAAAAAAAAAAAAAAAAAGAGGAGGAGGGTGCCCACAAAGACACCTTCAACCTCCAGAAGGCACCCAATGTCCATGAAAGGATGTGGTGAAAGATTTTCGGGGTCAACTCGCGCGACTAA
>NC_134787.1:33903119-33910619 GCF_046742065.1 Oratosquilla oratoria
AATAATAATAATAATAATAATAATAATAATAATAATAATAATAATAATAATAATAATAATAATAATGATAATATTTAATAATGATAATAATGATAATTGTAATAATGATAATAATAATAATAATAATAATAATAATAATAATAATAATAATGATAATAATAATAATAATAATAATAATGATAATAATAATAATAATAATAACAATAATTATAACAATAATTATAACAATAATTATAATAATAATGATAATAATAATAATAATAATAATAATGATAATAACAACAACAAAAACAAAAACAATTCAGCTTTGTTTAAATTTCAGCCACTACGATGACGTTAGAGTAGGCTTGCATTTTGGGAATTTCCCTTAGGACTTCGAGGGCGGGACACGACCTCAACGTCTTTCGTAACCTGACACTTAACGTCCCATGACATAGAGAAAGAAGAAGAAGAGGAAGAAGAAGAAAAAGAAGGCCGAGAACCGGGAGGAGAGGAAAATGAAAAGAAAAAAAAAAAAACGAGGATGCAGGAGGAAAAAGAAGGAGGAGGAAAAGAAAAGGAGTAGGAGCAGAAGACGAATAAGTAAAAGAAGAAAATGACGAAGAAGAAGAACAAGAAGAAGAAGAAAAAGAAGAAGAAGAAGACGGAGAAAGGGAGGAGAGGAGAAGGAGAAGGAAGAGGAGATGAAGAAAGGAAGAAGAAGAAGAAGAAGAAGACGGAGAAGGGGAGGAGAGGAGAAGAAGGAAGAGGAGATGAAGAAAAAAAAAATACATAAATTAATGAATAAATAAATGATAGTGTTATATAGATAAATAAGACGAAATTGCTATTTATCAAAGTTCCCATTCAATTCACCGCCATCAATGTGAAAATGTCAACATCATTAAAAAACTACCACACACAAACCAAATAAAACAAATTTCCTTTTTCCTTGTTTTCATCTAGCGTGAGAGACTGAGAGTGAAAGAGAGAGAAAGGGTGAGAGAGAGAAGTGAGAGAGAGAGAGAGAGAGAGAGAGAGAGAGAGAGAGAGAGAGAGAGAGAGAGAGAGAGAGAGAGAGAGAGAGAGAGCAAAAGAGGAAGAAAGGGAGAGAGAGTAAAAGAGGAAGAAAGAGAGAGAGAGAGAGGGAGAGAGAGGTGAGAGAGAGTAGAGAGAGAGAAGTGAGAGAGAGAGAGCAAAAGAGGAAGAAAGGGAGAGAAAAATAGGAAGAAAGAGAGAGATAGAGAGAGAGAGTGTGAGAGAGAGAGAGAGAGAGAGAGTGAGAGAAAGAGAGAGTAAAAGAGGAAGAAAGAGAGAGAGAGAGAAGTGTGTGTGTGTGTGTGTGTGTGTGTGTGTGTGTGTGTGTGTGTGTGTGTGTGTGTGTGTGTGTGTGTGTGTGTGAGAGAGAGAGAGAGAGAGAGAGAGAGAGAGAGAGAGAGAGAGAGAGAGAGAGAGAGAGAGAGAGAGAGAGAGAGAGAGAGAGAGAGAGAGAGAGAGAGAGAGGAGAGAGAGAGAGAGGAAGACACCATCTTCTGAGGATGATTACATTCAACCTGAAGAGTGTTTTTCTTCATTTCATTATTTTTTCATTTCATTTTTTCCTTCCTTAGGCTGTTTATCTTCACGCTTATTTTTTTTTTATCATTCTTTTATTTGTTCGTAATATGAATTTCCAGAAATGGCCGAGAGGCATAATCCATTTTTTTTTTTTTTTTTTTTTTTTTCAAGAATATGAGAATGATTACGATTGCCTCGCCGGAACCGAAGTCTTCCTGCAATTCCAAGAAACGCCAAGAAACTGAATAGAATCGCCTGACGGCAGCCAGAATAAAAATTTCCATACGTCCCCTTAAAGACTTTAAACAGCTTTAACTTATCTTTTTACCCTTAAAGCCTTAAAGCAAATTTTTTTCTAATAAACCTAATAAAATCGCCTGACAACAATCAGGCCAAAGTCTTTCTATGACCTTATCTGACCTCTTCACCTTTAAAAGAGGAAATGACCTCAGGTCAAGTAACTGGAACCGTCTCGTCAACATCGTGTCATACAAGTCTGTACACAGTGTAAAAATAAAGTTTTGTTTCTTTGTGTTGGACACGTATCTCTATATGTACATTAATTCTATCAACATATTTTTTTCTAATCTATTATCATTAGTCAAATTTCATTCACGTGGCACTACACGTTTAATGAGATCTAAAATGTTTTCTATACAGTAATTCTCCTTAACTAAAAGGTTATTTGTCTGCTAACAAATACTAACCTTCTAAACCACTGTAACAAATTTGTTCTAGTTGACACCAGACTATTCTAGTTAGCATAGAGAAATTTCTCCTATGCTTTTTAGATTGACTATAGTCACATACATAAAGAAATCTAAGGACACGCTCTAGAATACTGGATACAGTCTTGAACAAATGACCAGGTAATCTTAAGTGCAACTCCCGGAAGCCTGCTACGGGTTTGCCGCTTTAGTTCCCGGCAGACCTGGCCAGACAGGGAAGCGACATAATTTCGAAAAAAAAAAAAAAAATGGCTTGCCGTAACTGGCAGGTCTTTGCCCTACCACGGGTTTCTCAATTCCCACTGCGTGGGAGTGGGATGGTGAGTTAGTTTCAAAGGACCCGTTCTCCTCAAAACAAAACAGACTTATTTACTACATAACCAAGGATACAGCGAAAATACGCCATCTATTATTGAAGAACGTAAACATTAATTTGTCGTCGAACTTTTGAATCTAGAAGCATAAAGAGCAGTGCTAGATATTAATCTAGATTTAATCCTTTCGCTACGTTAGAGAAATCCCCCAGACTGAATAAAATCGCCTGGCGACAGCCAGATCAAACATACAAATGAAAAGAATCAATATTCCTATACTATTTGCATGTATACTCGTACTAATTATACGACACACAAAAATCAGTATTATGAAGATTTTTCTATTATCATTGTCTAAAGGACAATGTGCTAACAAAGGCACCTGCAATTATCCTTCACCTCGTCTTCTATTTACATAACAAAAGAGAGTCATAAGATTTGAGAGAGAGAGAGAGAGAGAGAGAGAGAGAGAGAGAGAGAGAGAGAGAGAGAGAGAGAGAGAGAGAGAGAGAGAGAGAGAGAGAGAGAGAGAGAGAGAGAGAGAGAGAGAGAGGGGTCACCGGTAAGAGGGCAAATCACCCCCTTCTCTCGTGTGAGAGTTCGAATACCCGTCTCGCACATAAATTTTTTGCCTGTTTATAGAACACTACTACTCAGAACGGAATATCCTTTCACGACATAATAAATATTACAGTACACAATTAATCAAACTAATATTCGACACATAAGACTCCAAGTCTATTACTAAACATTTGTAAATATATATATATATATATATATATATATATATATATATATATATATATATATATATATATTTGGAGTGGGTCTGGACTCCCTGTGCCCTCCCCCTCTCCCAGTTGTGCCACTAAGGATTTTTGTAGTTCCCCCTATAGCTACAGCTGTAGTACTGCGTACATACTAATTTGTCCCATGCTAAATCAGGAATTATCCAAAGAGATTTTTGTGTTGTTGCAATATAATATAATATATACATACATATATATATATATATATATATATATATATATATATATATATATATACATTACACGTCACAGGACGTCACACTACGAGAAGATAGATATCAAGCATACGGCGTCGCGTACGTCACAGCAGCAACACCAACCGGTTTTTTAGCATCAGGTCTAACCAGAATTCGACCAGAGGCCACTTAACTAGAATTAGGCCGACCTAACCTTGACCTCTTAGGACATCTGGTCCGCACCAGAGGCGGCCGTTGAAAAGCGTACGTCCACAGAAGGAATTATTTTTATATATCCATGTATTATTAAAATATGCCATGTACTTCTATGTATCATAATTGTATATATTTTTCTATTTAATATTGAGTGTATCACTCAACCATGTAAATATCTATTCCTGTCAAATTACAGATATTACTGTATGACCAAAAAATTATGTAGTGGCGACCGTCACAGCCTTCGTGGTCACTTGCCTTATTTCCTAGCGCAGATCTCGACTGGCTCTGAACAAGACAACTGGCTACGATTTATTAGAGTGAATCCGTAGAACAAAGCAGCCTTTTGCTTGCTCCGCTATTCACATCCCCTCCAAAGTATGGATCAAACCTTCCACAT
This sequence comes from Oratosquilla oratoria, assembly GCF_046742065.1. Classification (NCBI taxonomy): domain Eukaryota; kingdom Metazoa; phylum Arthropoda; class Malacostraca; order Stomatopoda; family Squillidae; genus Oratosquilla; species Oratosquilla oratoria. The sequence goes on from NC_134787.1 coordinate 33,907,299, forward strand.
GATTCACACACACACACAGACATATATATATATATATATATATATTTATATATAATGTATATATATACATATACATATATATATATATATATATATTTATATATATGTGTGTGTACATATATATATATATATAAATATATATATATATATATATATATATATATATATATATATATATATATATATATATATATAATTGTATTACGTACCCAAAGACAAAATGAGTAACAATAGCAGTAAAAGACCGACAGGGGATCCTTCATACCACAACGTAAGAAATAAAAAATTAATGATATGTAGAAAAATAAATTCGACCTGCATTATACTCAACTGCTTCAACTGGAAGTTTGTTCCATTCATTGACTAGGCGGTTGGCGAAATTGTTGCTACCTACTTCTAAGTTAAACATACGTTCTGACGGCATTTGGCCATTATTTCTCGTCCAGTTATTATCTATGTAAAAACATTTTCAAAATCTATTTGATCAATTATTTTCAAAGCTTAAAGAATTATATTAACCTCCTCTCCACTCTGAGCCACCGTTTACAGAGAAAAGACATTAAAATTTTCTAATGTATTTTCGTATGCTCTGGTTCATTTAACACGTATCGACTTTTCGCCGTGCGCTGTCCACGACACAACGACGTGCTCTCAAATAATTATAAATATCTACGGACGCTCTCATATATCACAACCACGTGTAAAAGCATCCATAGACATCCATGGTTATTTGAGAGCACGACGTCGTGTCGTGGACCACGCACGGCAAAAAATCAATACGCGTGAAAAGAGCCTTTGTTTCTTATATTCTACACAAGTTTTGTGATTTGCCGCTCTACTTTTTCTAATCCATTATTCTCTAAAGTGAGCCTTGGGGACCACATGAAAACAATATAGTTCAAATGTGTGTGGACCACTCTCTCTCTCTCTCTCTCTCTCTCTCTCTCTCTCTCTCTCTCTCTCTCTCTCTCTCTCTCTCTCTCTCTCTCTCTCTCTCTCTCTCTCTCTCTCTCTCTCTCTCTCTCCAGAGAGTGTTGGTCCTGCAACTTGCGATATCGCCATTTTTATTCCTCTTTAAGAACTCGAAAGCCTCGTTGGTCCCGATCTTTAAAGTATGGTGAAGATGTTACTGATCTCTTCATGATTTTTTTAATAATCTTTTGGTGACTTCGTCTTTGTTCTCTTCTCCTCAAAGTCGACCTCTGGATTCTTCACCAGTTAGTCTTAAAAAAAAAAAAAAAAAAAAAAAAAAAAAAAAAAAACTTCTAATCCCCATGACTACTGACTAACATTTGCCCTGACTATCCTAGTACCTGAGACAAAGGAGTCTGATCCATCAACAACGAAGCGTATCTCACTTTAGTATAAAAGGACACAAAGTAAGGTACTGGGTGGAACTGCAAGGTTAAGATGCTAATCTAGGGTATTAGGTGGATTGGACAAGCTGAGGTGCTAAGAAAATGTGTTAGGTGGGAGTACTAGGTAGCCTAGAGGAGTTAGGTGAAAATGATAGTTTAAAGGTCAACTAAAAAGGTTTTGAATTTCTTTATCTTTTGTTATTTCATATATGAAAATATAACTATTGTGAATACTTCTTCTTCTACGCAGCCCATGAAAAAGTTTGCCATTAATACTCCGAGGGGGGATCCCATTGCAACACCATCAATTTGACAATATTTGTTCCCGCGGGGGCAAGTGAACGGGACCTGTTTAGTACAGCATTCAAGCAGTTCCCGTAGTATAAGTTCTGGGATATCTAATGTAGGTGTGGTGTCATCGTGGTACACTTTGTTGATTATGTAATCAATTGTTCCCCCGCGGGAACAAATATTGTCAAATTGATGGTGTTGCAATGGGATCCCCCCTCGGAGTATTAATGGCAAACTTTTTCATGGGCTGCGTAGAAGAAGGAGTATTCACAAAAATAGAAAAGCCAGATATATATTGTAGATATATTGACGATATCTTCATTAAGACCAAGAACAGCAACGAAGCTGAAAAACTCCGCCACCTACTACAAAAGATATCTCAACTCACTTTCACTACGGAAGATAGCGTGGACGGAGCTTTACCCTTCCTCGACCTCCTAGTGAAACAAAATGAACATGCTTTTAACACTACGGTGTACACAAAACCCACAAACCCGGGACACTGCCTTAATGGTTCTAGCGAGTGCCCCCAAAGATATAAGGATTCCACCATCAGTGCCTATGTCAGAAGAGCACTAACTCATTGTAGCACATGGGAACAAGTGCATAATGAAATAGAACGTTCTACCCAAGTACTGCTCAATAATGGGTTTAGCGAAAAAGAGATAAGCCACCAAATAAAGAGAATAATGGACGGCTGGCATAAAAACAACAATAATAACCAGAATAAAGAGAAAATTAATATCTATTATAAATCAATTTTTTCGTCAGCATATAAAGAAGATGAACGCATAATGAAACAAATTATCAAAAGAAACATCAAACCAGTCAATCCAGAGAAAATACTCAACCTGGTAATTTATTATAAAACCAAGAAAACTAGCCACCTCCTTATTAGAAACAGCCCCCAACAAGATAAAAGGGAACTTCAGAAATCCCATGTCATTTATAGGTTCAATTGTACACGAGGGAACTGTGAAGCCCTCCCATCCACCTATATTGGCATGACTACAATGAGGTTGTCCCGTCGCCTCTCATATCACCTGTCATCTGGAGCCCCTAAAAACCACTTAAAAGAAGCACATGGCATAACACTATCAAGAGAGAATCTAGAGGAAAACACTGAAATTTTGGATTTATGTACTGACGATAGACGGCTCCCAATTTTAGAAGCATTATATATTAAAGAGTTAAGCCCAGATCTAAATAAACAAGCAGACGACCTTAGAGCCCTCCCAAGCATGAGGCAAATTGGTGCAAATCCAAACACGAGATATAACACCACAAACGCCAATATGGGACAAAACACCACAACACGCACCCGGAGGCTCTCCTAGTGCACGTGACATTTCGTCACTGCCCGAATACCGGGTGACCTCCCCTAGTATGATCAGCCAGTTTGAAGGCTTAGTATAAAACTTAGAACTTTCATTAGACTCATCGGATTAATTCTTATCCTATAAGATAGTACATCCCAATAGCTACTGAAGAAGGGTCTAGAACCCGAAATCGCAATCTAGCTAATATGACTACATAAAGCCAAGTCATAAATTTCCTTTCTAAGGAACATAAATCTATAAGGTATATGGAAAATACCTATAAGAAAATAATTAATGCAAAACTAGCCATCACTTTTAATTATATATATATATATATTCTAATATAAGTTAAC
>NC_134787.1:33915619-33923119 GCF_046742065.1 Oratosquilla oratoria
TTATACTTCGAAGGTGCCACAGAGCTGGACAGAATCGCCCGGCGGCAGCAGCCAGAACAAGAGAAAGTTTGGCACCCGGCAAGGTAGGGGCCTGAAAGAATTCAAAACACAATACCATCGTAAAATAAAAATTAAAATAAATCAAATAAATAGAATGAGTTGAATAAATAAAGTAAATAAAATAGATAAAATAAACAAACAAATAAAACAAAACAAACAAATAAAACAGACAACAAACAAATAAAACAAATTAAACTCCGATATTACAAATGGAGAAACCTACACATTACACCATCCCCTCCTCTCTCAATTAAGAATTAACAAGAATTAATATTCATTCGTAAGGGTGAATAATTCATAGGTTCCTCGCATATTTTCGACCTAACCTACACCAACGAGCTACGGAAAGACATGCCTAATAATTAACCTCTTTAATAGACTAAAAGCAACCCACCGTCACCTAATCCCTTTCCTAGTGTATATTTATGCTTAATGTGACATATTGAAATTTGATAAGTCTTACCATGGAGGAAACTCGGATATCCGATATAGTTCTTAGTAGTAGTAGTAGTAGTAGTAGTAGTAGTAGTAGTTGTAGTAGTAGATCAACTATCGAATAGTATGACAAGAAAGATAACAATGGCACAGGAAGATAGGGCATCCAATTGGCTGACAGCACTACCAATCAGGGCAAAGGGATTCAACCTAAACAAAAGAGAATTCACGGATGCCATTGCCTTGAAGTATGGATGACAATTGGAAAGGCAGCCTAACAGATGTTCCTGTGATGCGCAGTTTAGTCCAAACCATGCGATATGCAAGCAGGGTGGATTCATCTGCATGAGATACGACGAGGCAAGAGATCTCACTGCCGAAATACTTCGGGAGGTATGCAAGGATGTGACCATCAAACCAACATTACACCCACTAGGAGGGGAGAACTTCAGGCACCGCACGTCCAACACCTCAGATGAAGCACGAGTGGATGTCAGCGCAAGAGGTTTCTGGACACGGGGACAATTGGCTTTCTTTGACATACAAATTTTTGAAACCATGCCCCCCTGTTACAGTAACCTCACTATTGAGGCGTCCCACTTCCGCAACGAGAATGAGGAAATCAGGATGTGCGAAGAGCGTGTACAAAATATGGACCAGGGCTCATTCACTCCTATGACCTTTACTTCAGGTGGGATGGGTTCTAGGGCAAAGGCATTCTACGTTCGTCTGGCAGAGGTGATGGCAGAAAAGAAACTAAAAGCAGCATTGTTTCGTGAATGAGATGTTGACTGTCATTCTCACTTTTAAGATCAGCCCTCCTGTGCCTGAGAGGTACCATGTCCCCACCGCCCAAATCAACACATGTACAAAACCTCGGTTTTGAGCAGACTATAATAGATTGTAGGATAAATTTATTTGTGTTAATTTTTTTTATTATAAATAAAATTCTATATAAAAGGGTAGTCGACTACAGTCACTGTGGGAGACAGATCCTGACTGCTTTCACCACACAGTCCCACGGGGATGGAGGTCGTTAAAAAAGTAGTAGTAGTAGTAGTAGTAGTAGTAGTAGTAGTAGTAGTAGTAGTAGTAGTAGTAGTAGTAGTATTAATAGTAGTAGTAGTAGTTTTTCAGCCTTCATTGTCCTCTACAGGACCGGCCTATCCCCTAATGAACGACAGTGCCTCTGTACCTCATCACGGTGGCTTACTCCGTCTTGGTAAGGTCGTATGTAGGGTCAGAAATGCTGCATGGGAAGTTTCCTTTGTGTATTTTAATGACTGTGGTTGTGCATGAAGTCTGAAATCAATGTAATCAGCTCGATCATACCGATACGGTATATATATATATATATATATATGTGTGTGTGTGTGTGTGTGTGTGTGTGTGTGTGTGTGTGTGTGTGTGTGTGTGTGTGTGTGTGTGTGTGTGTGTGTACAACAATGAATGGGTCCCAGTGACTAGAGACACTCTTTTTTCCGCATGTGCCTCCACGGTTCTTCCGATGTTGATGGCTTAGAATTAAAATGCATTGTGGTCGATAAGAATATATATATATATATATATATATATATATATATATATATATGTTTGTGTGTGTGTGTGTGAGTATGTGTGTGTGTGTGTGTGTGTGTGTGTGTGTGTGTGTGTGTGTGTGTGTGTGTGTGTGTGTGTGTGTGTGTGTGTGTGTGTGTTAGTAATTTATATATATATATATATATATATATATATATATATATATATGTATATATATATGTATACGATACTGATCTTTCGCACCTCTGATATCCACTGTTGTGCAAATATTTACGTTATTTCTTTTCGGACATTTTTATACTTCTTCATGGAATAAAGAGAATACTGGCGATTTGGGGGATTTTTTCAAATATTACTTAAAACTTTGAGCGTGGGTTATCCTTAATCTGAATAAAATCTTAAGACAGTCAGAAGCAAATCTCTAAGGGCGCTCACTATTGTCTATAAGCGTCAACCAAGGGAAATTCACTTTAGTGTTGGATTTCATTTCTGGTAGTTTACCAGCGTTTCTATCCTTGAGGATAAGAACATAAGACTAGAAGAGAATGCAAGAGACCATAAGGCCTACACTCAGCAGTTCCATGTCCCTAACCACCTGTCATTCCTATCCATAGAGTTATCTAAGCTTCTCTTTAAACAACCAATTGTTTCATCGTTCAGTACATGATACCCAAGTCTATTCTATCCGTTAACCGCTTTGTTTTTTGCCCATTTCCTTCTTAAACCTACGTGATCATAATAGGACCATAAAGTAATTCTTTTAACCATTGTATTATACTACAACTTGACACAGAGGGGGAAACACATAATTCCCCAAAAGCAACACACCAATACAATGTACGACATGTTACACTCCGTACTACAACCCACGCCAACACACCATAACCAGCGGTACGGTACGGTACCAGAACGAACGGATAGTAAAAATTATAATATGTGATCTTTGGCCCGTGGGGATGTCTCTAAACTTTATATAATAATGATTCAATATAATTAATACACTCAACATACCACACGGAGTAAGGTCGTAGGAATGTCTCCTAAACCCATAAAATAATGTCAATAAAAAGTATGCAATCAACATCCCATACGTAGTAAAGTCACAGGTGCATTATTTTTTCCGTAATTATAAATACGCGTGATAGCGACACAATAAAAAGCATGCTATCAGGGTTTTGTTTTCGTTATAAATTCGCGTGTTAGTGCGTAGGAATATCTCCAAAGTTCATAAAATAATGACACAAGAAAAGGTATAAAATCAACAACCCACATGGAATAAAGTCATGGGTACGTTTTTTTTCTTTTTATTCTTCTTTTTTCGTAATTATAAATCTGCATGTTAGTGTATAGGAATATTTCCAAATCCCACAAAATAGTGACACAATAAAATGTATGCAATCAACATACCACACGAAGTAAAGTCATATATACATTTTTTTCATAATTATAAATACACGTGTTAGTGCACACATTTATCTACAGAACGTATAAACCTTCCCTCTTGCCATTGTACACAAACTATACTCATAGCCCACAAACAAGTAAATATTCGTCAGTTTTCATATTTCCATGCGATGGTTATGTATACATTGCATGTACACCAACCCCCTGCAGGTATTGCCACGAGAATATACATGCATTTCGCCGCTAGACTCTTTACTTAATACAATATAAATCTCAACCCCAGCTCCGTCTCTTATGCTTCTATTATAGTTTACACACACTCGTTACATTTCACAATTCTTTCACACTTTTATCACCGTTGGGCATACGTGATGCCTCTTTGTGCCTTTGGCTTTGCTCTCTTAAATAAATTATACGTTTTCTATATTCTATGTTTTCATCATGGATGTAGCAGATTGAAAGTGCCTGTGTGTCAGTCCGTAGGAAATTATGTCTATATTTATCCTAGCTTGACCCCCAAGTCCCTGGCTATCCAAACATAAAGGGCAATGGTAACGGGGTTCTGACCGCAACTAAGCACCTCCTAGCATAAGCTGATACATTTCTTTCTAACGTAAGTCACGATTCTTTGGAATGTAGCAATGATAGGAATATACAAATATGAGGGAGAATAGGCATACGCCAGGAGGCGGTTAGCTAGGACCGAGATCGTCACCTTTGCCCTGCGTGCTTGGACTTCGTAGGAGGCATGATTTGAACTAGTACGACACCCGGAGCATTAGACATATTACTTATGTTTTGCTGTTCTTTAGCCCCCTGGAGACCACCTAAACACTAAAAGATATCGCTAAGCATCCACACACACACACACACACACACACACACACACACACACACTAGTTTTCTGCCTGCGGACCAACTAATTAAATTCTGTGGCCCACTAGTGGTCTACTTAACATTATACTACATTATACAGAATAATATTTCCCGGGAGTCAGCGGGTCACAAGAGTTCAAACTTTGAACATCTCAATTATTGTTACTCCATAAACGTGGGAACAACAGAGTCGAAATGGAAATATTACTTTTACCTTTTTTCCAGAACGATGTAGGTGTATACACAGCTTCATCTTAAGTGGCCATGAAATTCAATTCTCTCTTGTTGTAAATTTTAGCCACAATATAGCACTGATACTAAAATTGAACCATACTGTTTTCTATGTGAATATTTTAGCTACACACGAAAATAAAGAAAATATATTTGTTTCCTTTCACAAATATGTAATTCATAAAAACACAAACACTTTCTTTCAACTCGAAAATCACTGAACTTAGACCGACGGAACACAGTAGTGCAATGAAAGATACTTTTTGATTGGCTGTAGTTCAAACGCTTCAGCCAATGGCGTGTCAGGATGTTAACCGGTTCGTCTCGGCCAGAAATTTCTTCGAAAATGTAACTGTTTTGGACTAGAATTAAATTTCCTTTGCAATTGTAAAGCTTGTATCACATTAAATATGTTTACTGTAGCTATTTCTAACTCGTCTGAATTTAGAAGCTTCGGTTATAACAACCCCTGCATTAATACAACGCGTTACCCTTCACGGGAATAAAAATGTTGGACAACATAAAAAATAAATATGTAAGATGATTTTGCGATAGTTATTCTAGATAAATTCTAACACTATGAAGTATAAAAAAAAAAATTCTTCAATTAGAGAAATAATTTGACGGTGAACTAGAATGTTATAAAAACGATTTCATTCGTGGATTAATAAAGAATTTTAAATATTCCAATAATAGTACATTTCACACACTGATCAATCAATCATTTTACGAGTACATTTCATTGAATAACAGTGACTGTGTGAGGTTCGAACCTGTGTGGATGAATTGTAATCTTGTGTGGGTGAGTTGCAGGCTTATGTGGGTGGAAAAGAGTGAGATACAGAAAGTGTGAGTGAAGGAATAGGATATATGGGTGGGTGACGGTAAAGTCTGCGTGTGTTAGCAAACGGTATATCAATTCCACGAGCTTAATTCACCAGCGCCTCTATCCCTGTGGACGCTCTCACGACGGGACATCTGGGAAGTCACCCATACTTATAGCACGATTAACGGAATATATGGGATATTACCCAAACGTACGGATGGATACAATCTGGTCACACTGCTCTTACGTATCTATGGACCTAGAGTACAATCTTCACCCGTGTGAATAAAATCGTCTGGCGGCAGCCAGAATACATATGTAAAAGGATATTTTCGTTAAGTATAAATAACACATCCACTATCAGTTGAATAGATAACGAAAGTTTCAATAAACCACTTGGCGGCAACAAAAGTGAAGATGCGAGTACCACCAGGTAAGGATGGCTTAAAAACGATCGAATTACAAAAGTAGAGAGGAAATATGGAAAAAGGATATAAAGGAAAGAAAAGGGGAGCAACAGAGAGAGAGAGAGAGAGAGAGAGAGCAAAAAAAGAGGAGATAGAGAAACAACAGAGAGACAGACAGACAGACAAATAGACAGACAGACAGATATAGAATGGAAGAGAGACAGAGAGAGAGAGAGAGAGAGAGAGAGAGAGAGAGAGAGAGAGAGAGAGAGAGAGAGAGAGAGCCAGAGAGAGAGAGAGCCAGAGAGAGAGAGAGAGAGAGAGAGAGAGAGAGAGAGAGAGAGAGAGGGAGAGAGAGGGAGGGAGAAAGAGAGAGAGAGAGAGAGAGAGAGAGAGAGAGAGAGAGAGAGAGAGAGTTGATGTAGGGAACAGACATGCTCACATCAGAGCGTTGTTGATACATTTGCCAATATATGAACTGAAAATATTTTTCGACATTATTTTATATTTTTCACAAGCTCATCCGTCAGAGGTGTCAAAACCGTGCCTTACGTGGCACGTGCCAATTCTTTTTTATCACTGATACCAGTTATCCACATCAATACTCTGATCAACAACGTAGCATCTGATTTTTTAAAATTATTTTTCACTTTATCTTATCTTACTTTATTTTGTTATTTTGTGTTTCTTGCTTTATTTGATCTTGTTTTGTTTTATTCTATTCTATTCTATTTTCTGTTCTATTATTTTCTATTCTATTCTATTCTAATCTATTCAATGTATTCTATTCTAGTCTTATCTGTTCTATCTTATTCCAACCTAACCTATTCTATTCTAATTTATTCTAACCTAATATATTCTATTCTATTCTATTCTATTCTACTCTATTCTATTCTATTCTAAACTCTTCTAATCTATTCTATTCCAGTCTATTCTATTCTATTCTATTCTATTCTATTCTATTCTATTCTATTCTATTCTATTCTATTCTATTCTATTCTATTCTATTCTCACCTCTTCTATTCTATTCTATTCTACGAGTATTCTATTCTATTCTATTCTATCATATTGTATTATATTCCATTCTAACCTCTTCTATTCTATTCTATTCTATTCTATTCTATTCTATTCCTATTCTATGCTATTCTATTCCTATTCTATTTTATTCTATTCCATTCTAACCTCTTCTGTTCTATTCTATTCTATTGTATTCTATATATTACTATTATAATTAGTATGCTTTACATAAAGGAATGATAATAAGTGTGCCGAATGATAGGCTGTTTTCCATCTGCTTCGCAACACATGGACCCCGTGATCGCGTTCACAAGTGGCTACGGGGGTGGGGGGTGGGGGGCAGGCAGTCCCCTCCCCCTCCCCCCTACCCCCCCTACCCCCTCCCCCCTACCCCCCTACCCCCTACCCCCCTCCCCCCTACTCCCCTCCAGCACACACTACTCGTAGTGGGCAAAGATTAACTAAGCGTCCCCCCCCCCCCTCTGGAGTGAGTTGCCATACCTTTCACCTGAAGGGAATGTTGCTGAGGGAGGGAGGAGGAACGAGGAGGGAGGGAGAAAGAGGGAGGAGGGAGGGAGGAAAGACGGAAAGGAGGGAGAGAGGAGAGAGGAGAAGGAGGGAGGGAGAATAGGGGACAGTGGAGAGAAGACAGAGGAGGGAGAAGGGGGAAAGAAAAGAGAGGAGGAGGAGAGAGGAAGGAGGAAC
>NC_134787.1:33925619-33948119 GCF_046742065.1 Oratosquilla oratoria
CAAACATTGTTATACTACGCCAAACCTCCGAAGAACATAAAATGAAGGTCAGAACAGTTATGAGTGAACGCAGTTTTGGATGGTATTACTCATGGAGTCTAGTACCCTCACTAGGCTAGTAGTACATAAAATCAAGGCTGTTCTCGCTCCATAGCTGAGACATATAGTAGTCCTTGACTTTTTTTCTTAAAAGTAACCTTGCTATTTGACTGCTTAATTGGCATAGGTGGTGAGTTTCATAGTTGAACTCCTGTGAAGTGAAAGCTGTTTTTGGTGAAGGAGCCTATATGAGGTACAGTAAAAGACCCTTGACTGTTCCGGGTTCGGTTCTCAGCAGATAACGTAAAATTACAGCTCACATATGAAGGAGCAGAATTATGAACATTGTAAACCTGGTTTAGTTTCAGCTGCTGGACACGATATTTTACAGGTAACATTCCTACTCTGCTAAATTCTTCTATGTTAATATGACTACGTTGAGGTAAATTTAGCATGAATCTAATGATCTTATTTTGTGTAACCTGTAGCTGAGACTGTTTTTATTCTGCTCAGACTATTGTACCAAGAGCTACAAGCGTAATCAAAGTGATGCTGTATCAGGGCCGAGACCAGAAGCTTCTTTGTCTCCATATCAAAATTTCTGGCCTTTCTGTAGAAAAATTAACCTTATGTGAGTACTTGGATACAATCTTATCCGTTAAGGCATTCCCTGAGAGGGACTGATCTAAGGGTATTCCAAGATTTACCTCTTGTTTTGACTCCAAGACATTACCCTCGCATCTGACCTGTACACAGCGCTGTTTCCTAAGGTTAGGTTTGGATGCAAAGACAATACTTTAGTTTAACCAAGGTGTAAAGACAGCTTGTTATCTATGAGCCAGTCCTGGACTGATGACAGTTCAACACTCAGGGCTTCCTCTACTTCAACTGGGTCCCTACCTGGGACAATTAGTGCGCAGTCATCTGCATAGAGCAGTAACTTACAGTTCACCGCACCTAGCATGTCGTTGCGGCCCCAGAATTGAACATTGTGGTACACCACAAATTATCCCTCTGTCACCTGAGCAGGCTCCATTTACCTGTACAAGTTGTTTGCGTCCCGTGAGGTAGGACTTGAACCAGCCAATATTCGCCATTCCTAATGCCTGAGGTTTTTTAAATAAATGTCAAATGCCTTTTGTAGGTCCAACAAAACTAAAACCGTGTAGTTACCTCTGTCACATTCCTGTTTCATCAGATCGTAAAAGTATATTAAGCTGGTGTTTTTTGAGTAGTTTGATCTAAAACCAGATTGCATGTCACATAGTAAATTACCTTCCCTGAAGTAGGTATCTAACTGATTGTATACGATACGTTCCAAAACTTTGGAAATAATACCTAGAATTTAAACAGTCCTGTAGTTTCCTGCCTCAGTTTTTGCGTTTTTCTTATAAAGAGGTGTTACCCGAGCCCTTTTCATGTCGTTTGGGATAGATCCTGAACTGAGAGACAAATTTATTATGTGAGTTATTGGAGGAGTTATAATTATGGTCCCATCTTTAACAAACCTCGCAGGAATATCGTCTAACCCTGTAACCTTATTGGCACTTGTATTAGCCAATAATTTAAAAACTTCTTCTTGGGTGGTCTGATGTAGTTGGAAACATTTTGTGGACTTATCTTTATAGTACTCCTGAACGTACCCCAGCCCAAACTTCCCAGAACCCGTTGGGAGGGATTTTACTAGTTTAGTGGCTATGGTTGTGAAAAAGGAGTTGAAGTGGTTAGCTATGGTGTTCTTGTCAGAATTAAGTTCGTCGTTAATCATGAATCCTGTCATGTCCGCTTTGTTACTAGGCTTAGCGTGAGCTTCCAGGTTCTTCAGAGTTTGCCAAAGCTTCTTTGGATCGTTCTTGTTCTGGTTAACCATGTTAGTACAATAATCAGCTTTTGCTTTTTCCTTCCAATATTTCACCTGATTCCTATAGTGTAGATAGCCATTATAGTCCTCCTGGTTTCTAGTTTTCCTAAATCTTGCAATAAATCTGTCTCTATCTCTAATCAAACCCAGCACTTCGTTTGTCATCCATGGTTCCGTCCACTGCTTTATTCGTATCTCTTTGAGAGGCACTACTCTGTCAATAATAGTAAGAAATGTGCACTTAAAATTAGTCCAAGCCTCATAAACATCAGAACATTTTAGTACTAGCGACCAGTCTGCCCTACCCAGTTCATCTACAATCTGTTCCCGTGAGTAATGCTTCATGGAACGAAGCTTCACTGTGTTGTGCTGATCTTAAGTCGTCTTCCTAGCCTTCCTAGTACAATATATGAGCCTGTGGTCACTAAGACCATAATCACAAGCACCAGCCTGTGTTATCTGCTTGCAATCGGATACCAGGATCTATAATAATAATGGAAACTAAATTCACTTCAGAGCTAAATACAATAAAAAAAATCCCCTCACAGATGAATAAAAATCATTTGGTTTTAGTATCAACAAATCTCCCAAATACGACACGGCCATGTGATAAGAGAAATATACCATAGTTATCCATAAACATTTTAGTTTTCTCCATTCACACAAATAAAGAAAATGTAAAGGACCGACATTAATATATGAAATACATAGCTCTGTATAAGTGCCCAGATACATTATATTATAGAATATACCAGAATATACTACATATACAAAAATTAATTTAATGTGATTTATTGATATATGAATAATTTCTTGTGCATAGCAAGAATATATTTATTAAATTTATTGATACTTCATTGAGTTTATATTGTGTGTTTTTCATCCCTTGGCTACTCGGGAGGAAAAAATGCGTAGGATGCAGGAAGCATATGCAGAGGTCAGCCAACCAGCCTGATCTGTACAACTGATCCCAGGGAGTCTATCCCAAGCTTTGAACCAATTCCAATCACCTTACTTCTTATTTATGCAACTGTGGATATAACTGGAGATTATTAGCATGTGGAAGTAAAGAAGGTTTTGTTTTGAGCACCCTGTCAGAGGAAGAGAATAAAATGAAAGTACATGTTGATCTGTCATCATCACACTGTGAGACCTGGGCAGTAGTAGGCGTACCAACATACACAGGTGTCGCGAATTGCTCAGGACACAATCATATATTATTTTATATCCACTATAGATATCCTAAGTTCCTCCCAGAAGACAAATTTATCTTCGCATTTAAATCATTATATACTTTTTTAAAATACAATCGATAATTTTCCTGTAACGGCCATGTCCAACTAGATTCCCGTACGTTGGAACAGTTGTGTTGGGTATCGGCGGGTTGGTACCCCTGCACGCCCGGGAGGCGTGTCAGGATTGGTTGTGTTGTGATGCTGATGCAAGTAGTCAACTCAGCATCACCTCCCGTCAGCAAAGGATCACCTGAAGGAGGGAGCTGAGTGTCACACTGACACAGTGAAGGGTGTCAGCCCTTAATAGCATTGTCTGACACTTCCTACGTGTCAGTTACTCGGTGCAGTAGAGTGGATTGGATATTAGTGGAAAGAGAGAGAGCAACAAACAAGGTACGTAGAATTGTAACCCAATTGTGACCCGTATTGGGCTTTAGCATGTTTATTCTAGCTGTTGTCAGGCGATCTTATTCGGCAGAGGAAATAATCTGGACCACCAGTGACTTACTTTAGATATTAATTCTACCTGACGCTTACAAATTTGATTCAGTTCAAAAAGTGACCAGATGATTTCATTCATCCGAAGCCCGCCAGAGTAACGAAGTAATTAAATTTATTCCATTATACACTCGCTTCAGGATGGGAACGTATATCATGGGTTTACACGGGTTAATAATGAGCTACAAGGGGTGACAATGGTAAAGCATATTGACAGGAAACATTTCGGTCCATAACAAGGTCAGATGCAAAAATATACAAATAAATAAGTAAATAGATAAGTAAATGAATAAATTAAAAAAAAAATAATGATTGATAGATACATACATAAGTAAGAAAATTGAAATAAAAATTAGTTAATTATAAATAAGATAAAACAAAGAAACAAACACCCAAATGACCAAATAAAATAAACAAGGATAACCCACAGACAGACGTAACTGTTCAGGCGTCCAGAAGCAAATTACAGAGGTGGACTACTTTCAAACGCTTTTCTTGATAACACCAGTAGATTCCAATCAGTTAGGGCTAACCCTCGTCACGATGGAGATTAACCCTTCGACTGAAATCGCCTGGTGGAAGCCAAAATGAAATGAATATGTATATTTTCAGTATGAAATGGATCACCATTTAAGAACTTAAGCTCGATATTTACCATTATCCTGGCTGTCTTCAGATTATTTTATTCAGCTGAACGGGGGACCCCACCCTCTGGTCCTTGGGTTAAACCTCGTGATTGCCTATAGTTAACTTTGATCAGTTAACTTTACCTATTTTGTTCGGGTTAACATTACAGTTGCATTTGTACCATTGAGGATTCTGTGTCAGCAAATAACTGTATTCTGAACATTGTAATATTGAATTTTTTTAACAATTAAATATTCTACTTTTTGTGCAAAGCTTCCACAGGTCTGGCGAAAGGTTTAAAAAATACAGCCCTTGACCCCTTCAACGCCAAACGAGGTTATTGAACTTCACAATCTGCTTAAAGATCCAAAAGTATATTGATTCTTCTCCCTCAACGACGACACACTTATCATATTGCCAAGCGTTATAAGATTCGGATCGTTTTTGTTTTCCCGACACCAAAGCAAATTTTGCTGTCAGCATATCCAGAGTGGTTGACGAGGTTAGTTTAGGTTAGATTAAGTTACGTTACTTTTGGTTGGTTTAGGTTAGCCTAAGTTCTGAAAATAAATAAGAAAACGATGAAAGAAAAAAGTCGGTGTCAGGAAAACAAAAATTACACCAAGATTGTAATCAGCTAGAGGGTGGCTTTCGTATCGAAGATGATTAATAAGACATGGATATTTTTTATATACAAAATTGACTGGAATTGACCTGAACAAAATATTTCAAGGACGTCATAACAGCGTAGGGACCAATCGGGTTAGTCTCAGATTCATTCGTTTGATCTGAAACAAAGAAAAATAATCTGACACCAACCAGAATAAAATCTGTGGACGACATCGTATTATAAAGTTTAAATTCTCTTCTAATTTAATCTTTAAAACTAAGAACTGTAAATGCGATAGCGTCAGGTGGAAGTATTTCTATTCCTTTTCAAACCAGCCTTCACGACCTGATACGTAAACCCAATGTTCTTCTTTCTGATAATATTTTTGTTGTAAGCATGCAGTAACCTGTAATGTGTTATGTGTCTCCATCCCCATAGTCTGGCATGCGTTATGATAACATTTTAGTTACAAGCATGCATTGACAGCATTGCATTATGTGTCTTCATTCCCATAGCCTCGGAGGCATGCATTGACATGTAATACGTTTTGTGTTTTCATCCCTAAGTCTCGCATGCGTTATGATAATATTTTAGTTGCAAGCATACATTGGCAATAATGCATTGTGTGTCTTCATCCCCACAGTCTTGCGCGCATTATGATAATATTTTAGTTGCAAACATGCATTGACAATAATGCATTATGGGTTTTCATCCCCATAGTCTTGCATGCGTTATGATAATATTTTAATTGTAAGCATGCATCAACCCGTAATATGTTAAGGCTCTTTTTCTCCAGAATACCTGGTCTTCTCCAGTGGGGAAGAAGACGAACCAACAACGTGACGTCACGACCCCATGGAGGTCGTGGAGCCCATTGTGGCTGTCGCCCTCGGGGTGCTGGCCGCCGTTTTCCTCGCTTCCCTAGTGGCACTCGTTCTTGTCTGCTACCGGAGAGCCGTCAATAACAACCCAAGTCTCTTCTCCAATCTGGAGACTAGGTGAGGCTTTCATGTCTTGGACACTGTGAGGTTAGGAAAGTGATTATACGATCTGAAGCGTAGGTTCCAGACTATCCGAATATCCGATTTTCCGACTCAACTAAAGACTATCGATGTAGCAATGAGAATGGTCCTGCCCTCCCCTTTACTCTTCCCCTTAGATGTGAATATTTTCGTCACGATTACCTACAGTGGAAACCTGTGAATCAAATTTGTCTAATGGCATGTCCATCATCTAATACACATTCCTAACATCTATAAAATAATTCTCCCATACAAGAGGATAAAAATAAAGAAAAACTTGCTTTGCCATTCAGATGGTTCAGGAACGTCTCCAGGTCATTACACTTCCCGCTGGAAAGGAGGGCTCTCCGAAGCTCATTAAATCAGTAGCGTTTTTATTTGAAGTTTTCGTCTTCTTTCTTCGTCCTCAGACCCGAAGTACGACTCATCAACGGCGGAGATGTCTGGAGTGAGGTCGAACTGGATGATGTCAAACTTGCGCCGCAGATCGACAAGATCCTCAAGGACACGCAGTGGGTGGACGACGCCACTGGTGAGTTCATGAGGTCCCAAAGTTCTCTCTTCGTCAGTTATCGAAGTTCAGGAAGTTCTCTCTTCGGGAAGGTTTCTCCTCTCTCTCTTTCTCTCTCTCTCTCTCTCTCTCTCTCTCTCTCTCTCTCTCTCTCTCTCTCTCTCTCTCTCTCTCTCTCTCTCTCATCCTCCTCGTTAAAGAGGGTAATCATAGAACCGTACTTCCAAAACTTTCGCCAACCCTGGTGACCACCTTCTACATTTAGAAAGATGAATTTAACTGACTTCATTGTCTATACTGATGAAAATTACCAATGATGTTATAGATAACCGAGTAAGCCAGATAAAGCCAAGTAAACCAAGTAAGATTCTACGTTCTAATCCAGTGGTTTCCAAGCTATCTTATATGACACCCAATTTTGCTTCCAGCAGACCCGCATGCCCCCCCCACCTTTTTTTATCTATATGAAATTATATATATTTTTTCATTTATATGTTTTCTAGTAATATCTTAGTAGAAAATGGGTTACAGAAACTAATTCAATTATACTTTGCACGTATGTAACGGCAGATACTTGTTTTTGGAATGCTTTCATCATTCTTATCAAACAATGATTTTTGAGCAGATGACTTCGCGCTCCCCTTGTTTCCTCTTCACCACTACCTGGAGGGGCGCGGTGCCTAGTTTGGAAACCACTGTTCTAATGGAAAAAAGGCGTTCGCTTAGATTAACGAAAGGTTTTAAAAGTCAGTTTTTTTTTTTTTTTTTTTTTTTTTTAGGAGACCAGAGGTTTTCTTAAGGCGAATAAGATCGTTTGGAGTTAACAGAAACATTTTAGTCTCTTTTGGACCAAAATTTTCTCGTCGCTGAATAAAATCGTCTGGCCTCAGCAAAACAAAATCATCGCTACAGTCATTTCTCGTCGACTTTCGGGAGTGGGTGGGGAACGAGTCGACGTTTTCGACGAATGAAAAAAAAATCGACGACATTCCTGACTAGGCTAACAAGCGTAGATCTTGAAAAAGAGAGAAAAAAAAAACACGCATGCACATAGACGTAGAACATGTTTACAACAGGGCAATTGGGTTGCAGTATCGAGTTTCTCACGTAAAAACAGATTTCTTTTCATTCGGGTCCCTTTTTATTCAGGGACGATTCCTTCCCAGTGTACTTAGGGTGTTTTATTTTTTTTTATTTATTTTTTTTTTTTCTAACAATGTTTTGACTGGTTCGTCCATCCCACGTGACATAACAAATCTTGAAAGTATGCCACAGAAGATCTTGTTAGATTAGGTTAGGTTAGATTAGTACGTTACCGAACTCGACGAAGGAAACCTAAGACCCTGTTCATACTAGCAGTCTGAACCGCGCGAAAACCGCGGCATTACCGCATAGTCAAGGAAAAACTGCGCGGTTGTGTCCGAACGCCTCCACTGACTTACAGTGTAATTGAACCGCCGTGGTTCAAACCGCTAGAGTGAACAACAGGGCCTAAATCATTGAAGAAACCCATCGAGAAGGAATGCAATGCTTGCATGCTACCCAATTCCCGCCATTTATTTGTTTTCCTTAAAAGGTTTTATGCTTTCCTCTGGGCAGAGAGGTGTTGTTGTTGTCATTGTCGCCGTTGTTGTTTTTGCTAATGGGCCAGCGGACGAAACGTGTCTTGAGGTTTCTAGAACTGTGTCAACCTTTTTCTAGAACTCTCGGCGGCTCGCACTCCTGTAGTTTCTAGTTTTACGCCAAACTAACCCGAACATGGGTATCTAACATCAGAACAAGTTATAGAAAATAGTGATACGAAAAGACAAGATATTGAGTATTAAGTAATTAGAATACAAAATAGTTATCGAAATAATAAAACAAAAATTATTACGAAATGTTTAAGGTAAAAAAGATGATTACTTTGGTATTGGCATGAACCCAAGGTCATAAGCAGATTCCTCAGGTTGAGCTTAGCGTAGAAGCTGTCTTAGAAGGTTCGTCGAACGCGGTTCGACAGACACGTGTTTAAAGTTATGTGTGAACGTATGAACGGAGTATTTGGGGTTTAACCAACGTGTTCGACAACCGAATATCCCGTTCACACGTTCACACATCACTGTCTGTCGAACCGCGTTCGACGAACCGTTAGACCTCCCCCTTTAAACATCTGGAGTTGATAAACATCAAATCGCTCTTGGAAAGGAACTAGGGAATAGAAAATAAGTGGATTAATAAATAAATAAATGAATTAATGAAAAGATAGATAAATGAATAGATAGATTAATAAATAAGTAAGTGAATTAAGGAATGAGTAGCTATGTGAATGAGTAAATCGATACTAATAAACAGGTAGATAAGTGAATGAATATATTATTTATTCATTTACTTATTTGTCTATATCGACTTTCGACTGTTTGATTTCTTTATTTAGATTTACTTTTTATTGTTTAATTGATTGATTGATTGGTTGGTTCATTTATTTGTCTATCTTATACCTATTTATTTATTCATTTACTAATTAGTTTACAGTTTTTATATATTTGTCAATGTATTCATATTTCCGTTGTAGCCTACCAAACTGTCATATCTCACCGTTCTTCCCTGACAGAATTTGGCTCCATTTTGGAGCTCAAAAAAGAAAAATTAGCAACTAATTCTCTCACACAAATTGAGATCCTTACTAGTCAGCCCTCCTTTCCTTCTCTTCCCTTCCCTTACCTTGACCCTTCTATATATGAGATCGCTGCTCTCGATCATAAGCCCAGCACGTGGTCCAAGATTATAGGGATGAATTACTTTCCCAGGTCTAATCCCGCACTGCCTGGCCATCCTGAAGCTGTGCCACCAACTCACGGAGCACCTGGTCACTACCACCATGTCCCCCATGCAGAAGGACAGGCTCTCAGAGATTGTGGATGTAAGTTCAAATTAATGACAGTCCCATTTCTTTCAGTATTATTATTATTATCATTATTATTATTATTGTTATTATTATTATCATTATTATTATTATTATTATTATTATTATCATTATCATTATTATTATCATTATTATTATCATTATTATTATTATTATTATTATTATTACTATTATTATTATTATTATTATTGTTATTATTATTATTATTATTATCATTATTATTATTATTATTATTATTATTATCATTATCATTATTATTATCATTATTATTACTATTATTATTATTATTATTATTATTATTATTATTATTACTATTATTATTATTATCATTATTATTATTATTTCTATTACTTACTATTACTATTACTATTACTGTTATTTTTTACCTTCCTGTGGAACGTTTACGTTTCATACTTGTTTTTATTAGTGAAGTTGATTATTCATCATTTTTAGTTCTGGAGTTGCCTGTGTTGATGTACGTTCACTTCTTAATTTCCACATTTTTTAATATTTGTAAAAACAAATAAATACATTTCATTAAGATCTTGCATAAGTTCCGGGTACGCATTAGACTAAACATTGTCTCCGTATCCCATTCCTCTGACCAACACTGCATCAAATCCAGGTTACCCGTCGACTGTCGCCCCGGATTGACGCTGTGGCCAGAGCCATGTATCCCCCCTTGGACCCTCGCCTCCTGGAGGCCCGGTGCTCCGCTCTCGTCCTGACCACGACCCTGTTGGCTTGGCACACGCGCGCCTACACCCCGAAGGCCACCCACCATCGCGCCTTCCAAGAACCGCTCGCCGAGATGGATGCGCACCTTGGGGTAGGTGATGTCTCTGTGGTTCACCAACAAAATCCGTGTTTAAGCCCTGAAAACGACCCTGGGAGATATAGTTCATCTTACGGCCTTAGGAGTTTTATAATGTGGATAATAGGTGAAGTACGAGTATTGTGGATAATCAAACCTGAACCATGATATATCAGAGCTGTGGAATTATATCATGTTACTATATAGATAAAGAAAATTTCACAGAAGTCCTTATCATTAGGGGAGCACTGTATATAAGATGTATTAAGTATCAAATGATCAGAGCTGTGCAACTCTACCTTGTTGTTATACATATGAAAGTATATTAAGTATTCAACAACGGAGGGTGTTTATTTACTTAGTTCTGATATATTATGGGTCAGATTTAAATGTCTTCAACGAAAATGAATGTGTAAATATGAAATATTCACCATAAGCTAGGCATACCCTAGGTTTTATATAATCAAAATTCAATGTTGTGAACTCGAGCAAAAGTATATCTTTGTGACATCATGAGTATGAAAAATGGCTTATGCTTATGACAACCTTTTCGCAATACAGGCCAATAAATCAAAGTAATATTAAATCCCTTACGAAATACATTACACACACATAATTACAGCTCGTTTTTCATTATAGTTTCTGAACAAGTAATTAAAAAAAACAGAATTTTAAATCAATTTTGTGCAGCTAACAAAAAACGATAACCTGAGGAAGTTAAAAGTTTAGTTCATATTTGTTTTTGATGAAAATATTCTTAAGAAGAATACATGTTAAGTTATACTTGTAATAATTCATCACCAGTGAGTGGATAAGATGGATTCAGATACGTGATTATTTATACATAGGTCTTATAACACTCCAAATTCCCTATCTTACTAACTTGCTTTCCTCCTCCATCTACTCCTCTTATCCATCATATTCCTCCACCCTTTTCTCATTATCGTCATCATCATCGTCATGACTTCCATCATCGGCATGACTTCCATCATCGCCACCACCATCATTACTACCGCTATCGCCATCAACATCATCACCATTATCTTCTGTGAGTCTGCTCCGTGACCTCAGCTCAGTCTGCTCCGTGACCTCAGCTTCAGTCTGCTCCGTGACCTCAGCCAGAGTTCGTTTTTCTGCTCAGACACCAGCTAGCAAATACCTGTGAAATTTATATCTCCGAATAGTGTTAAGTGATTTTGTTGTATTTTTGTAATTGTATACGTATAGCACTATACAGTTACAGATATAAGATAAAGTGTAGTGTTCTATATTCAAAACAATATTCTGTTACTGTACTCCAAAGGTAAGAGAAATAGTATAAGGCAAGCAGACTAAGATTCGTGTATTTAGTTTATTAGAGACCGCTTTGATTTCTTTTGTTGATTTGTATTTTCTCTTTGCCGTTTGGATTGCTAAAGGAGGAGCGAAATGGCTTGTGAAGGTTGTGTGGACCTGGAGGACCGTCTCAGGATGTGTGAGGAGGAAATTCGTATTCTCAGGAGTGCTCTCCCCACAACCCAAAGAGCGTTCCACTTCTTCACCTTCTGACACTGCCGTGAGCGAGTGGCGCTCCGCGGGGTCCCGTTTGTCGAGCCCGCGTTCGGTAGGCGTGTGCCCTGTGGAGCAACCGCTGGCTCTAGCCAATCGTTTTGCTCTGCTGGAGGATGAAGTGCCTGAAAATTATGAGTTCTTGGTGGTGGGGGACTCCATGGTGCGAGGCTATAACGACATCATGCAGCGGAAGACTAAACGACGTTGCAAGCTTGTATGTCAACCGGGCCGTGGGATCACCGATTGTGCCCAGTCCATCAGGGAGCAAGGACGGACGAACACGGTTATGGTTGTTCATACGGGGAGGAACGATGTAGGTAGGGTGAGACAGAGGAACTTGTTCGGAATTACAAGGTCCTCCTTCAGGAGATGAAGGAACGTCACGTAGTCTGTGGGATAATACCGAGGACCTACGCAGGCTCGTGTTGGAACAGTAGAGCCATAGGGATCAATGATAGGATATCGCAGTTGTGCACACAATTGGGATACCCCTTTCTTGATCCTTGGTATCTCTTTTCTAGGCGCCATGACCTTTACGCTTCTGATGGGATCCACCTTACCCGCAGAGGCAAAGATGTTCTTACAAACCTCATTGTGGGAGTTTGTAATGAACTAGTTCCTTTTTTGGGGTAGAAGCCCAAAGGGAAGGGGAACTAGAGTGTACTTGGGAAAACAGAGTAGAATATAGCATTAATGTAGAACAATATGCCAGTATAGGACAAAATATAATTTCAGGATATAATGTCGGTAGAGGACGAAATGTTACATTAGGATGTAAGGTCAAAGGACAAAATGTCACGATGGGATGTAATGACAGTGGAGGACAAAAGATCAAGATAGGATGTAATGATAGTGGAAGACAAAAGATCACGATAGCATGTAATGATAGTGGAGGGCAAAATATCACGATGGGATGTAATGATACTGGAGAAAATATCACGGTAGGATATAATGTCAGTGAAGGACAAAATATAATTTTAGGAAGGGATGCCGGACAGAATGTCAATGAAGGCCAAAATATCACGATGGAATGTAATGACAGTGGAAGACAAAAGATCACGATGGGATGTATAGTGGAGGAAAAATATCACGGTAGGATATAAAGTCACTGGAGGACAAAATATGATTTTAGGAAAGGATGCCGGACAGAATGTCAATGAACGACGGGAGGCCGGTGTGAATCGCGGTGACGTAGGGGGACAAAGTGTACAAAAGAGATCAGATGTCCGTGATGGGGGAAATGTTAATTTTGATGGGAGAAATGTTAATGAGGCATTGAATGTCAATGAAGGACAAAATAATAATATAGAGCAAGGTGTTAATAAAAAACAAAATTATAATGTAGGACATGATATTGAAACTCAAAATGTGTCAAAAAGAAATAATCACGAGTTTCTTAAAACCATGTACTTTATCTCGTAGGATTATGAACAATTTTCAAGAAATACAGGCGTATGTCAAAAGCGAAAATCTCGATATGATGGGAATAACCAAGACATGGTTAAATGGTAAAGAGTTCGAAGCTGAATTTAACATTGCGGGATTTAAACACTTTCATCAGGATAGAAACCACAAGAAAGGTGGGGGTGTTCTGTTCTACGTTAAAAACAATGTCCATGCTTGTGTTTTAGAGAAAGTGAAATAGGATGCATATGATAGTTTGTGGGTTGAGTTAACCCAAACAAATGGACAAAAATTGATGTAGGTGTAATATATAGGCCAAAGACATTATCATTAGCAGACGACGAATTGTTATTTTAAGAGCTGTCTAGTTTCTGCAACCGGGATTTATTGATAATGGGTGATTTCAATTTTACTGACATTGATTGGATGACCCTTGAACATGGCCATATTGGTAGTCGCTTGATTGATTTTCTTTGTGACAATTATTTAGTTCAGCATATAAAAGAGCCCACAAGACATGGAAACTTACTCGATCTATTGGTCACTAGCCGCGAAAGCATGGTAACTGATGTAGAAGTCGGTGAAACTGTTGCAAATAGCGATCACAACTTAGTTAGATTTAAACTCCTAAAAAATAATTAGAATAGATATTTGTGTTTCTAAAATACCCGATTTCAGTAAAGCTCAGTTCGTAGGACTGCGTCAGGGCTTCAGCTTACAGATTGGGAGGCAAAATTAAACGAAAGACCTGTAGATCAGATGTGGGAAATATTTCAAAATACGCTCACTAAGATGATTCATACTTACATTCCTTTTAAGGACAGACGTCCCTCAAATCAGGCTCACCCAAAGTGGCTCGACAAAGAAACTGAAAAAGTATTGCTAAAAAGAGACAGGCTTATAAGAAATATAAGTGCTCGGGTGCATCTAATGACTATGAAAGTTATGTATCAATACAGAGAGATTTAAAAAATACAAAAAAAGAAAAAAGAAAACGATAATACGAAATGAATATTGCTGATAAATCCAAAGAGAATCCCAAAGAATTCTACAGTTACATTAGAGATAAAAAGGTTGTTAGGAGTCACATTGGTCCACTATTATCTGCTGACGGTCAACCTGAATATTCAAATGAAGGAATGTGTAATATTTTAAACAATTATTTTAGCTCGGTATTCGTAAACGAAACACCTCAAAGTGAGCTCCAAACTGAAACCTGTGAAAAGTCTAGGGTAAACTTACTCACTACGGTAAATATAACAAAAGAAAAAATTAAAAGGTGTATAGATAAACTCAAAGTTAATAAAACACCAGGGCCTGACGGTTGGCATCCAAGAATCTTAAAGGAAATGAAAAATGAGATTGTTGTTCCATTAGAAATTATTTTCAAGAAATCCATCATATCCGGAGATGTCCCAAGAGAATGGAAGCTAGCTAACGTTACTCCCATATTCAAAAAAAGTGACAAAAAGAAACCTAATAACTATAGGCCTATAAGTTTGACTTCAATCGTAGGAAAAATAATGGAAACTATCATCAGAGATGCTATCGAACATCATTTAGAAAGTAACCGTTTGATAAATGATAGCCAGCATGGTTTCAGACGGAAACGTTCTTGCGTGACTAACTTACTCGAATTCTACAACACAGTTATCTCGAGTTATGACAAAAGAAACAATATAGATTTAATATATGTAGACTTTGCAAAAGCTTTTGATACCGTCCTCCACGAAAGACTACTTGCTAAATTAGCTTCACACGGAATAAGTGGTAGTATATTAAGTTGGACTAGTAATTGGTTGAATGATCGAAAACAGAGTTGTTTTAAATGGAAAAACTTCTAGATGGAAAAATGTTACAAGTGGAGTTCCTCAGGGTTCCGTTCTTGGGCATTTTCTATTCATAGTACATATATATAAATGATATAGACCATGGACTAAAATCTACTGTTTCCAAATTTGCTGATGATACAAAACTGTGCAGAATGGCAAATGGTCTCTTTCAGTTAGATATTCAAGAAGATTTAGATATATTACAGCAATGGTCTGAAAAATGGCTAATGAAATTTAACACAAGTAAATGCAAGGTAATGCACTTAGGTAAAAACAACAGTAAGTACGATTACAAGTTATTTGGAAATTCGTTAACAAAAGTGAATTGTGAAAAAGATCTCGGCGTAATTATCAGTAACGATCTCAAATCATTCAAGCAGTGTATTTCAGCTTCTGAGAAAGCAAATAAGATTCTAGAACTGATTGCGCGATCTTTTGACTTCAAAAGTCCATAAATCATTAACAAGCTATATAAATCGTTAGTTCGTCCACGTTTGGAATATGCTGTTTCCGTATGGTCACCGAATCTCATTAAAGACATTGACAGATTGGAAAAAGTGCAACGGCGAGCCACAAAACTGATTCCAAATATCAAAAATAAATCATATGACAAACGACTAAAACATATGAATCTGTTTTCCCTAAAAAAGCGTAGACTCAGAGGTGACTTGATACAGGTCTTTAAAATTCTAAAGGGAATTGACATCAAAAGTGACAAAATTTTCACACTGAATGAGAATCAGACAAGAAATAATGGTCTCAAACTATCCAGAAATAGATTCAATTTGGAAGTGGGTAGAAACAACTTCGCCAACCGTGTAGTTAATGAATGGAATAAACTTCCTGCAGAGGCAGTGAAATGTAGTTCAGTTCGAAGCTTTAAGAATCATTTAGATAAACACCTAAGCAAGATGCTGTAATGATTATTATCTATTTTATATTATTTGTTTTGTTTTGTTATCATTTGTCTGATTCTCATTTATTATTAGTTATATATCAGTTTATTATTATTTACTATTTACCTCTTTGTTTGTTGTTTGACTGTGCCTATGCGTTTATGTATTTTATTTGATACTTACATTATTATAGTTTTTATTTATTTATTTATTATTATCATTGGGATTTTTCGCATCCGACCTAGATATGGACCAAAAGGTCTCCTGTCGGCATACTCCGCCTTTGCAATCCTTTGTATCATGAACGGTATTTATGCTCGGTTCTGTAAAACTCACATACATTTACTTGATAAAACTCAATCGAACGAAACATTGTACCAATGAAGACATGATCCTGACCTAGTGCGTTTTCTGGCCCACAGGTCCTGCGTGAGGCGGCCATGGCCTACGAGACTTACAGGGGGATGTTCACCGAAGACACCACACGAGAAGGAGCAGAGTGCTAACCAGACGCTGGAATCCAGGAATCCAGACGCTGGAATCCAGGAATCGCCATGCTACTCTGAAACAGCAGAGTTTCTTTATCTACTAAAGTGACTTTCGGAAGTTCGACTATCAAGAAGTCGGGTTTCGATGAGTTAGGGGTAGTGAATCTATCTAGTTGGAATTCAAGTGCTCAGTCATTGATCTACTAGATTTTAAGTATTACAAGATTGGAGGAATAGTCAAAGAGGACAGACTTCTTGTTTAGCTGAATATATTAGCATTGCTCAAAAGATGAACTGCTGGCCAGAGATGAGAATGTTATTTGGTACTCAAATAAAGAGTGACATTCAGAAACTGCTGTTCCTCTTGCACAGTGGCTCTAAAAAGTATATCTTTGCGTTATTCCGTGACTAGTTGGGAAACGCAAGGTTAATCATCGTTATCCCTAATAGTAAACATATTAGCCGGTCATACATGTAATCTCATGAAAGAACCTTCATAAGATGAGGTATTTGTGTGGAATGTATCTATCCACCTTCCAATATTAATTTTAAATAAGGAGTGGTTGTTGCTTTTTTGTTGTTAATGTTTTAAGACAGATAGCAAACGTGCGAAAGGGAGACAGAGGATAAAGTCTATGGATAGCTTAAGATAAGATCTGGAAAGAAGACTCCAGTGGCGGATCATAGTAACTGGTCGCCAACGTCAAGGGTTTGGCACTTCGGCAACTGTGGCTCTACAGCGCCAGTCACGGGACACGAAGTCCATGGCTTCTTCGATACCTAAAGAAGAAAGGAAAGGGGATCTTCAGCCTAGATGAAAGAACAAGCCTTATTTTCAAGGTCATACGTATAATTCTGCTTAAAGACAAGGAGGATTTTAGGATAGGGTGCAGCTCTAGTTGGCCAAGGACCCCACTAATATCAAGCAGACAACTGTTGAACTATGGGTTTGTTACACAAGATAAGCGAAAGTCTTTTGAAACATGATAGTGTAATGGAATGGTTTGGCCTATGTTTTTGCTACATAAAACATGTTTATTTGTTCAGCCGTTGGTAACACCAACAGGTAAAAGGTATTTGTCTCTTAGTAATAACAAATGAAACTTGGGTAATAGCTTACCGAAGGCAAGATAATGACATAGCTGCTGAAAGAACCAATTCAAGAACTGTGACATTACACAGGATTTGATTAGTACAACCTGTCTGGTGCTTGTCAAATTTAGCTGATTGGGTTCTTACTAAGCCAGTTGTCTGATGGTTCACACACATAGATGAAAGTGGTGCTGCCTTATTTTGAGGGTCGACTTACTGGATAAATACATACAAAACTTCAATGGTCGTCCTATCCGCTGGCCTGTACGTGGAGATTGCACTACCGAATCTCATAACAAGCAATTTGTAATGGCCTGGCCTCTCTTAAGCTTAGTTAAGGGGCGAAACCATGAATTGAAGGAGCATGTGCTCAATGGACTTGCATAACTGGGACAGTGTAGTCTCCAGTTGCTAATGAAAATAGGTTCAGTCCTTGCATTCTTGAGGCAAGAAGAAAACTAAATATGCAAATGTGGATCGTAAATGTACAATTTTCAATATAATTAAATTTTTACTCATACAAGATATAATAATTTTTTCTTACGTAGTATCCTTTTGTCCTGTGTGGTTATTATATTTGTCTAGGAGAATGATTTTCTTTTTTAATATATAATTTTATTTAAAAATATATATTTTGTATTGCTATATTCAAGAAAGACAGGAATGAATAGGGGATATGAAATAACGTTTGAAAACATCACATTTCTTGAACCAGAGAAGGATGTATCTAGGAGGCGGTAAGTCATCTTGTAAATAATGCCTGAAACAGGTTATGCTTGGAGTTTGTTGACATAACTTCTTCCTTATTGGGTCACGTGATCATGAATTGTAAAGCCATTTTTTTTTAAACTAAATCAATGTCCACGATATTCACGGACGTCTTCTTGAGTGAGGATGTTGCGAGCAAGAGCTTGCTCAATGTAGTTATCCACTGCGTCGTTGATCACGCCAGTCTTGCTCCTTGTCTTGGCTGAAATAAGAAAAATTTAGTGTTTACTAGGAACCAGAAGAAAGTGTGAGGACTTATTAAAATATACTATATGGAAAAAATAAATTATCATGATTTTCATGATGACTAAAACCACAAGTTTTCAAGGAAATTATTAAATATGGGTAAATGCTGTGAAATAATTGTTTACTGTGATTTTTTTCAAGTCAAGTGGGATGGAATCTTGTGACAACTTACAGCGCTTACTTTTGTCCCACTCTCCCTTCTCTGCTATGTTCAATGATAATGATAACAACATCAATAACAATAATAAAATAACAATAATAATAATGATGATAACAATAATGATAAATAATAATAATGATAATGATAATAATGATAATAATAATGATAATGATGATAATAGTAATGATAATAATAATAATAATAATAATGATAATAATAATAATAATAAATAATAATAATAATAATAATAATAATAATAATAATAAAGATAATAATATCAATAACAATAATACATACATACTGGACATATACCAATGGCTATTTCCCCCTTACAATCTGCCTTACCACATAAATCTGATCCATGCAGCTCCTACCTGTCTTAAATCCACACTGTTCCTCACCATTGCTCCCTCTGTTCCTCTCTTAATCCTCTCCATCAAAACCCTCCTATAAGCCTTCCTATCTACACTTAACAAACTGATGATAATAATAATTATTATGATAATGATAACAATAATAATAATGATAATAATAGTAAAGGTATGCAACTTACCTTTTCCTCTGATGTTCGATAATCCTGGACAGGTCACTGATGCTTTGTAATAGAGTTCCCACCTGTAGAAACTTGGGATCACTTCGTAGAAGCAATAGTGTCCCAGGAACTCAATATCACCGCTCTTGAAGAGTCTGCACACGAAAGAAACAGAATAAACACATCAAAACAAAACAAAAAAATAATCGAAAGATTATCTCAGTTTGATAAGACGGTGAAAGGGATTTATTTAGTAGGCCATCATAAGTATTGAATTGTTTCGTTTATTACTATTTGTTTGTTTATTCACTTATATGTTTAACGGATACAGGAGGATACTTACGATTGCACTTGAGATGTCAAAAACGGTTTGAAATCCCCCAGGGAAAAGGCTTCGTTCAGCTGAACCTAAGTAAAGAGAATAAAATTTCATAGTGCATTCAGAGGATCAGATAGTTTATTTTTAGTTTTCAGTTATAGCCTCTCGCTACGAGGAGCTCATATCTTATTCCATATCAATCTTGCTAATGTATAGCAATAGTAATATCATACACTTGAATACAATAATCCAACATTAGCATAAACAAAACAAATAGGCTATTCTATACATATACGCATATGTATACATACGAGTATGCTCTGTCCCCCTCATCGTCGGAACATCAAGACACTCCGGGGAGGGGCGTGGGGGAGAATTCGAGAAGAATTATAAAGATTTTAAACCTAACGCTAAACGAATTTATTCGGTTGGTAAGTACACCGAAGTCAAGTAGTTGCAAACTACAACATACATACAACTAAATTGCCTCGTCGAAAAATCGGACAACTGAAGGCTGCCAACTATGCCAGGTTCAGTCAATTTTACCACAAAAAGATAGTGTGCGGAAATTTTATTTCATTTATTTTTTGTTTATCTATCTTTAGTCATGCAGTTGTTCACTCGTTTTTCAGTTTTGAACACAATATCTCAACGTTAGCCAAGATGAAATTGATATAACAGGAGATCAATTCGTTCGCTTGCATTTTGAAGTTGTTGACAATGCGCACGGTAACCTTTGAAAGTACAGAAGTCAGTACATTTCTTATTCATCATTTCACTGATTTCTGAACAACTTATTCGAAAATTATGTCAACCATTTTACTAATAACAAATCTCACAATTTTTATGTAATTGAGTCAACCATTTTACTAAAAACAAATCTCGCAATTTTTATGTATTCCCTCTAATACGGATTCTCTGAAGTTATTATGTCTATTTCACTTCCTGCATTCCTTTTTATCACTCATTTATTTCCTGCCTATTCTCTATTGAGGCACCAACACGTTGTCGCAGTCCATTTGAGCTCCTAAACTATTTTACATTACAAAAATATAAGGATAAGTTTGATACATAATATTGATTCCTATCCTACAAAAACATAAATAAAATAATTAGGTATGAAATCAATAACACAGGGTAACGTACCTGAGGACCAAGGACAGCAAAAGACACTAGTAGCCCTAAGAACGCGTGATGCTTCATCCTGTTCGCAATAGAGTTTGTCTTCTGCTTCTGTGAGTGTGCTGAAGTTGCCGCAACTATGATCCTTCTTCATGTGGCAGCTTTGTTATATGCAGTGGGGATACTCGTTACCAAGCGTGATGACGTCATCGTAAAAGAGTCAGTTCAGTTATCACACTCACAGATCATCGTTTAAAATCTTAATATTTCGGTCACTAAGGCAATCCATAAAGAAGGAGAAAATATATAATAAACGATGGGAATGGGAATTGTTTTGAGAAAATGCGATAGACTGGGGAATAAGAATGACCTAAACATGTTTTGCTCTCTTGGATTTTTTTTAACGATGACATATAGATAGACGATGGGACACTTTTGGCGGGATTGTGTTGATTGTTGAGTTTTAGTGACCGCTAAGTTAAGGGAAGCACTATGAGAGGAAATCCCCACGTTGACTCTAATAAGTTTGTGTTCTGTGAATCACTTCTTACAGCCAAACTTTCCCATCTCTTATTTCTTGATGCGCAGAAGGAATGTCATACCAATAACGATTTACATTTCCATATTCCTCAACTTCTTCATTTAGAATTCGAGTAATGAATAAAAGATAAGGTATTTCCACTATAGGGCACAGAGAACACGTATTATTGTTTTTTCTTTTTGTAGATTGTCGTCTTTGGACTGAAGGGGTTTTAATTCACACTTTATTGTTCTAGTCTACGTCGAATGGTCTTATTCATTTGACTGAAAGGCCTGAACCAGTAGAAATGACAAATATTACAACGAAAGTGATTTCATAAAGTTGCAGTAAGATTACATAGGTTTACATAGGAAGAACGTACAGACATAAGATATTTTGATCCATTAATAGGTTGGATACTTAGAAAAGATAGTTGAAAGTAGAAATAAATAAATAAGAAACGCAAACAATTGAGAGGCATATTACTTGGTGTTTATCTAAATGTCTCTTAAAACCTCGAACCGTACTACATGGCACTGTCTCTCTGCAGGAAGTTTACTCCATTTGTTGACTACACGGTTGGCGAAGTTGTTTCTACCCACTTCCAGATCGTGCAGTACGTCCTGACAGCTTGAGACCGTTATTTCTCGTTTGGTTCGTATTCTGCGAAAATTTCATCAATTGATGTTGTCAATTCGCCGCTGTACTTTTCCCAATCTGTCGGTGTCTTTAATATTCGGCGACCATACGGTTACAATATATTACAAAAGTGGACGGACTAATGATCTATATAGTTGGTTGATAACAGACGGACTCTTCATTAAAGTCATGCAATCAGTCTTAGAATCTTAATTATTTTCTCTGAGGCAAAAGAACACTACTTAGACGATTTAGTTATTCACATTCGTTAGGACTGTTCGTTGTGGAGTGGCCACACGCATCTTATGAGTTGTAGCGTTTCACAACAATTTCCGCTCTCTGATAAAGGTCACAACGAGTAGATAAGAAACAAAAACCTTTATCTCGTGTGTGTGTGATTCACCCTGGTCTTGGATCACGTGTTGGACTCGTGGTCGACAGCTATTTCCCTCCCGGAAGATAACTCAGAGCTCATATATGACCGATCTATGGGTAATGGGTAAAGATCTATGGGTAAACCTTACAACCACGCACACACCCAACTCCTCGCCCACGAGAGGTGTATTTATTTATCTATCTGTATTTTACGGAACGAGAGCTATGCTCGTAGTGACCCAATGTGTGTGTGCGTGTGCGTGCGTGTGTGCGTGTGTGTGTGTGTGCGTATGTGTTCGTTAGCATGTACACATGGAGGCATGAGCACTCTCCTAAGCAAATATGCATGTGCTGGCTTGCGTGTGTGCAACCGTGTACAGGCTAGCCGTGCGCGTATGTATGTATGTGCATGTGTGCCTGCGTTAGATCGTGCG
>NC_134787.1:33953119-33958119 GCF_046742065.1 Oratosquilla oratoria
GGCGCATCAAGACCAACGCATCGAAATGCAAAATTGTATACATCCACTGCAACTAAACCGACAGAATAATCACGAATGCTTCTCTTAAGATAAACAACACAAACATCCCAGTCTGTGTAATACACTGAACAGAGACCTTACCTGGAGCGAGGGTTAATGAGGTTATCACACTGAGCTTCCAGGAGTTTCACCAGCGCCGGCAGTTTAGAGTTCGTTTGATTAAAAACGACTTCGGTTATAATATTTAACTTTTCAAATCTCCAAATATCAAATTATCTTTCCGTCATGCATAGAAAAAGCTGAATGATGAACAAAGATAATGTACAATTATACGAATGTTAGACATACTGTTGAAATGTTCTTATAGTAGTATATATATCTGTAAACTAGTTCATTTTCTAATTACTCAAATGGAGGTTGTCAAAATACACTTCATTTCTCTCAGGCTGCATCTTCTTGTATCAGTTTTTTCTCACACTATTTTATCCCGTCTATTTGCTTTCCTCTACAACTATGTATAATTCTTTGTCCCATAGACGAGAGTCCCCATCCTCCGGCTTCCTGCAACATGCATCCTTACCGCGAAATAAAATTAAAAAAGGTACCCCTAAACGTATTCACTGGCAATGGTCCCTTTTTATACAATCAATTTCCCAGCGGATGAGGGCCTGACGTTGGTGATCCATGATCCATATCGCCCTGACAAAGGAACCAGTAAGTTCCAAAAAATCGGAAACAATGGGAGAACTAAAAGAACTTGAATAAATAAGAAAAAATATAGAGAGAGAGAATAAACGCAATAGAAATATAAGAAGCGAATATCCTTTAGCCTTCATCCTCGCTTGCCTTCAAAAAATATAGATGGCTACATGGTATATGTATGTATGTGTATATATATAAATATATATATATATATATATATATATATAATACCAAAGGCTTTTTTCCCCTACATGGGGGGTAGCCAAAAAAGAAAAAGGCATAGAAACCACTCCCACCCATTCCATTTCCTATATATATATCACTCCCCTCCACCCTCCTCCCTCTTATATTGGCACCTCCTGGTATATATATATATATGTATTTATATATATGTATATATATGTATATGTATATATATATGTATATATATATATGTATATGTATATGTATATATATGTATATGGAAGTATATATATATATATATGTATAAATGTGTATATGTATATTAAAAAGGATTACAAAGGCGGAGCATGCCGACAGGGGACCGTTTGGTCCATATCTAGGTCGGATGCAAAAAAATCATGATAAATGAATAAAAAACTATAATAATGTCAATAATTAATAAAATACATAAATACACGCATAGGCATTGATTGTAGGCAGGCAGGTAAGCGCGATTCGTGTAGTCTGGAGACTATTCGTCAGCGTGTCTGTCTGTCACCGGGCGGGCGCAGGGGAAATGGCTTCAAGTAACAGACATTTGTGCCATGGTGAAATTAGCGTGCAGCTGGGCGAATAATCATCGGTGCGATGGTGAAATTCTCGTCGTACAGGTGCAGATTATTCCTGCCTTCGTTCCCTCACTCATGTGGCGTTAAACCCTCGTTGTAAGGATCAGGGTGTTGTCCACTTCCGACATGACACGCTTGGAGCCACACAACAGTGACAGTCCGATGGATACGTCTCGTAGAGGTGGGTTGGTTGGTGCAGTGATGTAAGTGATGCAGCGATCTAAATGCATTTCTGCCTCCTTTCTTCAACCCTCGCGTTGGCACCAATATAATGATCAGGGTGTTGTCCTCTTCCCACACGACACGCTTCCAGCCACGAACAGCATGTCTTCATACTGCCACAATCACATTGAACTACCAACACTGAGTTTGACTATCCGTCTCCATCCTACGATTTCCCGCTCTACAGTGTGTGTGTGTGTGTGTGTGTGTGTGTGTGTGTGTGTGCGTGTATTTACACACACACACACCACACACACATACAGTATATGTATATATATGTATATATATATATATATATATATAATATAATTGTGTGTGTGTGTGTGTGTGTGTGTGTGTGTGTGTGTGTGTGTGTGTGTGTGTGTGTGTGTGTGTGTGTGTGTGTGTGTGTGTGTGTGTGTGTGTGTGTGTGTGTGTGTGTGTGTGTGTGTGTGTGTGTGTGTGTGTGTGTGTGTTTGTGTCCTCTTCAGTAGTACAGAACGATATGAGGGTACTATAATTAAATAGCCCTCTCTCACAAAAAGAGAGACAAGGGTCAAATGAAAGATACCTATTGACGATGGTGGTGATCACAAGTCAGGATATTATATCCGGAGACCACTGCCCCTTTAAAATATTCATATTGGGGATATATTCTATTAATGTAGACTCAATGATCATCATCCTGATTCCGCAACCAGATTTATATATGAGATCGGCTTTGTCCCAGTCGAGATGGTAATTAAACTGACTCACGTGTGGAAACTGCCGAACTCTCTTGCCCGTACCTAATCGAACGTTTGTGTTTGTACATCCTTGTCCCTAAATAAACACGTGGATTATGATCTTCTTTTGAATTTTGGACTTGCTTTTGGGTTCTGACAAGTTCCTAGCTAAGAACTACTATGATAGAGACTCGCTATGTCTCAAAAGGATACTCTTGCAAGTTATTTCATATTGTTTTAAGTCCAATAATGGGTTACCCAGAAGGTACAAAAAGGGGTTGGAAGCCTTTGAAAACATGGACATTATCATCATTACTAAGGCAGACAAAGAAGGGAAAGTACTCATATAAGATCTTGAGACGCATGTTGATAAAGATATGGATCTCCTCACTGATAACAACACATACGAATATATAAATATATATATATATATATATATATATATATATATATATATATATATATGTGTGTGTGTGTGTGTGTATATGTATATACATATATATTCAGAGCAATTATGAACAACACAACCAAAACAAATCCGGGCGTTCCTGTTGAATCATCGTCTCCTAAAGATCCAACAGCATTGCCTCATGTGCTTACGGGCAGTGTGCTTCCGAATGTGAGTAAGCACTGTCCAAGCAGATCCAAGTCTTGGACATTAAACAGTATGAAGGAAATGAAGATCTATACTTACAATGTAAGAACTCTCTCAGAAAACCACAGGCTGGAGAGTTTAATGGAAGAACTAGACAACATCAATGGTAGGACTGAGCGAAGCCCGAAGAATGAAAGAAAAGTTGGTGCAATTACAAGATGGTCACCACCTGTTCTATTATAGACGTAAAGACAAAGAAAGATCTACTGGAGTAGAATTCTTGGAAAACTGTGAAGTTGCTGATAACGTAATCTAGTTCAGTAGTTTGTCAGACAGGGTAGCTTGGACTGTGATTAGTCTGTGTAAAAGGCACAAAAATAGTTCAGGTTTACGCACCAACTTCAAAGAGTTCAGACGATGAAATTGAGTCCTTCTATGATGATTTAAATCAGGTAATGGATCAAGAAAAAGTAAGTACACGTTAGTAATAGGCAATTTTAATGCTAAAGTGGGGAAGAAAATGGGAGATGAGTCGTGCATTGGGAAGTTTGGAGTATGAGAGAGAAATTACAGAGGCGAGATGTTGGTCAATTTTGCAGAGAATTGCAACATGAGGATAATGAACACTTTCTTCCAAAAGCGTGTAGGTCGCAAATGGACGTGGGGAAGTCCAAATGAAACAACAAAGAGCGAAGTAGACTTCATATTAGGAAACGAGAGCAAGAGCGTTAGCAATGTTACAGTCATAAATAAAGTTAACATAGTTAGTGACCATAGAATGATAGGTTGTACAGCTAAATTCAATTTCAGAGCCGAGAAATAAACTAGTTGCAAAAAAGCAAATCAGCCTTGCAAAGATTAAGATAATAATAGGAAATTTCAGTTAGAAATTAAAAATAGAGATTCGAAGCTCTAATAACTAACGAAGACACCGTCGACGATATGAATTTAGTGAATATCATCAGAGAATCAGCAGAGAAAGTAGGAAGTACAAAAAATATTAAAGAAAACAAATACTCCAAAGTTACAAGTAACCTAATTAAACGAAGAAGGACTATGCACATTAAAAGAAGGAGAGACGAAATAGAAAGAGTAGAACTAAACAAGATTATCAACAAAAGGCAGAGATCAGAGAAAAGAAAGAGAAACATGGATGAAATAGACGAAACTATTCAGAAAGATAAAGGTATTAAAGGGACCGAGCGCAAACTTGCTTTAGGAAGACAGCGAATGGTATATTTGAAAGAGAGGAATGGAGAAATCATTAAATGCAGAGACAGAATGATAAAAAGAGTAGAAGAATTTTATCAAGAGCTTTACTCGTCGAAGACCGTAGTTGAGTCAGTAAATTCATCTGTAGACGTTAGTAGTGTACATGCGATTACAAAGGCAGAAGTAGAATTTACTCTAAAAAATATAAAACGAGGAAGAGCACCTGGGGAAGATGGTATATCGATAGATCTGTTGAAAGACGCAGGGAAACAAGTTTATATTAAGTTGGTTCAGTTGTACACTCAGCGATTACGTCAAGAAACCGTTCCTGAATCCTGGTGCAATGCCATAGTTATTTTACTTAATAGAAAATGAGACCAGAAGGACTTTAGTAACTATCGACCGATTAACTTGCTATCAAATGTATATAAAGTATTCTCCAAGATCCTTACAAATAAACTAAGTAAAGTTTTAGATGAAAACCAAGAAAACAGGCAGGCTTTAGAAGCGGATATTTGACTCTAGACCATTTGCAGGCGATGAGAGGAGTACGGCAAGGTGATAACATTTCACCAAAATTATTTACAGCTTGTTTGGAAGAGATTTTCAGAAGGTTAAGTTGGGAATAGAAAGATTTGAAGATTAATGGCGAATATCTGAACCACCCAAGATTTGCGGATTACATTATTCTTATTTCAGAAAGAGCAGAAGACTTGCAAGTTGTGCTGAGTGATTTGAACAAGGAAAGTCTCAAAGTAGGTTTAAAAATGAATA
>NC_134787.1:33963119-33970619 GCF_046742065.1 Oratosquilla oratoria
GGTTATTGTGTTGGTGAAACTTTCATGTTAGGATTGAATAATGTGACACCAAATAAATATCTTACTAGAAACCAGTTGGCAGGGAGGTGAGATGTGTGTGTGTGTGTGTGTGTGTGTGTGTGTGTGTGTGTGTGTGTGTGTGTGTGTGTGTGTGTGTGTGTGTGTGTGTGTGTGTGTGTGTGTGTGTGTGTGTGTGTGTGTGAGTGTGTGTGTGTTTGTGTGTGTGCATTCGTGTCTGTGCGTACAGATAGATTTAATGACACGATTGGTTCCGTCATTTAGGACAGATGTGTGACTCTTTTTCTTTCCCTGCCCACTACGGAGAGGACACGCTCACTCTGTCAGGTAGTTCCTCGCCCCTTTTTCTGTGTAACGTCTTCTGCGAGAAAAAACATCTAATCCACATTGCCCTCCACATGTCTCAGTCTCTGCCGCGGCCTACAATACACCACCACCGTCGTCGCAGCATCCATTGCCGCCACCACTACAGCCAGCACCGCCATCACAGCCCCGGCTAGGCCTCATGTGCATCCAAAGTCCCGCCACAGCCGTCGACCACAAACCACGAAGTCTCAATAAGAACATAAGAACATAAGAATGAAGGAGACTGCAAGAGACCATAAGGTCTACACTAGGCAGCTCCATATCCATCACCACCTGTCATCCCCATCCATAAAGTTGTCTAATCGTTTCTTAAAACAACTGATAGTTTCAGCGCTTACTACTTGGTTACTAAGTCTATTCCATTCGTCGACCACCCTATTGATAAACCAATTTTTGCCTATTTCCTTCTTAAATCTAAATTTGTCCAGTTTAAAAACATTACTGCAAGTCCTGCCCTGTTGTTTTAATATGATGACCTTGTTTGCATCACCCTTGTTAAAGCCTTTGATCCACTTGAACACCTCTATTAGATCACCCCGCACTCTGCGTCTTTCGAGAGAGTGTAAGTTAAGGTGCCTAAGCCTCTCTTCATAAGGCAAATTTCTGAGTCCATGTATCATTTTGGTCATTCTTCTCTGTACTGATTCTAGTGAATTGATGTCCATTCTGTAGGAAGGAGACCAAAACTGTACCGATTAGTCAAGGATGGGTCTAACTATCGCTAGATAGAGTTTAATAATTACCTCTGCACTTCTATTCGTTACCGTCCTAGCAATGAAACCTAATGCTCTGTTTGCTTTATTCCTGGCGCTAATGCACTTTTTCCTGGTTTTATGGTCCGGACTCACTAGAACTCCCAAGTCTCTCTCGCACTCAGTTTTCTCTAAAAGCGTGTTATCTAAGCTGTATCTATTTTCGGGGTTGTGTAGCCCTACGTTTAACACACTACATTTAGAGATATTGAAGTTTATTTGCCATTTCACCGACCATATGAACAATTTGTTGAGATCATCCTGCAGAATCATCTGGTCCCGGGGATTTTGTAGCTTTAAGTCTTTCAATCTGCTTGACTACTTCTTTACTAATGCTGATATTAGATAGACTACTTTCTTCACCCCCCCTGAAAATCGGATCGCAGTCAGGTACTTTATCTAACCTCTCATTAGTAAACACCGAAAGAAAACAATTGTTAAACTCCTCACTTATTTTTTCCTCCGATTCTATCATGTCATTTTTATCGTTTTTATTGGTCCTATTCTTTCTTTATTTTTTGTTCTATAGAGAGATGGTGCCATGTAGTACGGTTCGAGGTTTTAAGAGACATTTAGATAAACACCAAGTAATATGCCTGTCAATTGTTTGCGTTTCTTATTTATTTATTTCTCCTTTCAACTATCTTTTCTAAGTATCCGACCTAGTAATGGATCAAAATATCTTCTGTATGTTCTTCCTTTGTAAACCTTTGTAATCTTACTGCAACTTTATGAAATCACTTTCGTTGTAATATTTGTCATTTCTACTGGTTCAGGCCTTTCAGTCAAATGAATAAGACCATTCGACGTAGACTAGAACAATAAAGTGTGAATTTTTAAAACCCTTCAGTCCAAAGACGACAATTTACAAAAAGAAAAAAACAATATTACGTATTATCTGTGCCCTATAGTGGAAATACCTTATCTTTTATTCAATACTCGAATTCTAAATGAAGAAGTTGAGGAATATGGAAATGTAAATCGTTATTGGTATTACGTTCTTTCTGCGCATCAAGAAATAAGAGATGGGAAAGTTTGGCAGTAAAGGCCCCTACACACTGTCAGTCATGATTGCACAATATTCATGATTGCGCAAGTATATCCTGTGTGAGTGAGTGTGATTGAGTGTTTGCGCAGATGATTGAGGAATTTCCAACACGGTTTGATTTTGTAAGCTCAAGCATAGTAGTTACACCAATCATGAGTGATAGTGGCGAGCACATAGGACACTCAGGAATTTTGGAGGAAGTTCATCCAACTCCACAAACTCCAAGAGGTAAGCAAT
The DNA here is from genome assembly GCF_046742065.1 of Oratosquilla oratoria. Taxonomy (NCBI): domain Eukaryota; kingdom Metazoa; phylum Arthropoda; class Malacostraca; order Stomatopoda; family Squillidae; genus Oratosquilla; species Oratosquilla oratoria. The sequence continues at coordinate 33,965,541 of NC_134787.1, forward strand.
GATTGCTCAATCTTACTGATAGTGTGTGGCCCAAACACTGCTTGCACAATATCGATGGCTGCAATCATGATTGACAGTGTATGGGGGCACGAAGTGGTTCACAGAACACAAACTTATTACTTTGAGTCAGCGTGGGATTTTCTCTCATAGTGCTTCCCTTAACTTAGCGGTCACTAAAACTCAACAATCAGCACAATCCCGCCAAAAGTGTCCCATCGTCTATATGTCATCGTCAAAGAAAAATCCAAGATCTTATTCCCCAGTCTATCGGATTTTCTCAAGACAATTCACATTCCCATCGTTTATTATATATTTCCTCCTTCTTTATGGATTGCCTTAGTGGCCGAAATATTAATATTCTAAACGATGATCTGTGAGTGTGATAACTGAACTGACTTTTACGATGACGTCATCACGCTTGGTAACTAGAATCCCCGCTGCATATAACAAGGCTGCCACATGAAGAAGGATCATAGTTGCGGCAACTTCAGCACACTCACAGAAGCAGGAGACAATCTCTATTGCGAACAGGATGAAGCATCACGCGTTCTTAGGGCTACTAGTGTCTTTTGCTGTCCTTGCTCCTCAGGTACGTTACCCTGTGTTATTTAAGATTTCACACCTAATCATTCTATTCCTGAGTTTTTGTAGGATAGGAATTAATATTATGTATCAAACTTGTCCTTATAGTATTGTAATGTAAAATTGTTTAGGAGCTCAAATAAACTGCGACAACGTGTTCGTGCCTCAATGGAGAATGGGCGGGAAATGAATGAGTGATAAAAAGGAATGCAGGAAGTGAAATAGACATAATAAGAATAACTTCAGAGAATCCGTATTAGAGGGAATACATAAAAATTGTGAGATTTGTTTTTAGTAAAATGGTTGACACAATTACATAGAAATTGTGAGATTTGTTATTAGTAAAATGGTTGACATAATTTTCGAATAAGTTGTTCAGAAATCAGTTAAAAGATTAATAAGAAATGTACTGACTTCTGTACTTTCAAAGGTTACCGTGCGCATTGTCAACAACTTCAAAATGCAAGCGAACGAATTGATCCCCTGTTATATTAATTTCATCGTGGCTAACGCTGAGATATTGTGTTCAAAACTGAAAAACAAGTTAACAACTGCATGACTAGATATAGATAAACAAAAAATAAATGTAAAATTTCCGCACACTATCTTTTTGTGGTAAAATTGACTGAACCTGGCATAGTTGGCAGCTTTCAGTTGTCCGATTTTTCGACGAGGGAACTTAGTTGCAGCTTGCAACTACTTGACCGCGGTGTACTTACCAACCTAATAAATTCGTTTAGCGTTAGGTTTAAAATCTTTAATCCTTCTCGAATTCTCCTCCACGCCCCTCCCCGAGTGTCTTGATGTTCCAACGTTAAGGGGGCAGAGCATACTCGTATGTATACATATGCGTATATGTATAGAATAGCCTATTTGTTTTGTTTATGCTAATGTTGGATTATTTTATTCAAGTGTATGATATTACCACTGCTATACATTAGCAAGATTGATATGGAATAAGATATGAGCTCCTCGTAGCGAGAGGCTGAAAACTAAAAATAAACTATCTGATCCTCTGAATGCACTATGAAATTTTATTCTCTTTACTTAGGTTCAGCTGAACGAAGCCTTTTCCCTGGGGGGTTTCAAACCGTTTTTGACATCTCAGGTGCAATCGTAAGTATCCTCCTGTTTCAGATGAGTAAAAGCATCTTCTACCAAAAGTCCATTTCCCAGCATACATATATGGTCTTCCCAAACTACACAAACCAAACGTACCACTTCGTCCAATTGTTTCTGGTGTAGGTAGTTTACTACACCAACTAGCCAGAAAATTAGCCAAAACAATCTCTGGCAAAGTAGGCACCATTAGTGGTAAAAATCTTAAACATTCTGGTGATCTTATTAATAGGATTAAAAATATAAGTATGAAAAATAAGCAGATGGCAAGTTTTGATATAGTGTCGTTATTTTCCAATGTACCAACTAAAAAAGCCATCGAAGTGTTAACCAATGTATTGTCTGAACATGATGAGTTGCCTGTACCTGTTTGTGATTTTATTAGACTAGTGAACCTTTGTATTTCAAACTGTTGTTTTACTTTTAATGATAATTATTACAGACAGACAGCAGGTTTACCAATGGGTTCACCACTAAGCCCAGTGCTGGCGAACTTGTTTCTAGAACATTTAGAAAATACCAGTTTTAGCAACATTGTCCCTAGAGACTTAGTTTGGCTTAGATACGTCGACGATGTACTTATAATAGCTCCTCGTAGGTTAGATTTGAGTAGGATTTTAAATCAGTTAAATCTTGTAGAAGATAGTATCAAGTTTACAGCAGAATATGAAACTAACAACATGTTGCCCTATCTTGATACCCTTTTAATAAGAGACGGAAACAATGTAAAGTTTAAAGTTTTTAGAAAAAAGACAAATAATAATGATTATGTACATTTTTACTCTGCTACGGATAAGAAAACCAAAATGGGAATTATCATAGGTTTTTATCTTCGAGGCTTAAGAATATGTTCAGAGGAGTATCTGGATGAAGAATTTAATAACATTTTTAACGCTTTTACTGAACTAAAATACCCTCCTTATTTTATTCTAAAAGCCAAGAAGAAAGCTGGAATTATTCATAAAAGAGTAGGAAAAATAAAAGAAGAATATACAAAGAGGATCATATTACCTAATACCTCAGTTGCAGACAATATTTCCCCATTATTAAACAAGGCTGGTGTTAAGGTTGTTAAAACCAGCTCAGTAACAGTTGGTAATCTCATTAAAAGCCGAAATAAGAGCAGGGAAAATATTCGTCAAGCAGGTATTTATTGTGTGCCTTGTCTAGGTTGTGAAAAGGTTTACATTGGTGAAAGTTTCCGTGGTATTGATAAGAGAATATTAGAACATAAATATGATATGAAAACATACAATATGAATAATGCCATTGTTAAACATAGATTCGATACCGGCCACAATGCTGATTGGAATAATTCCAAGATTATAAAATATGAAAACCATACAATGAAACGTAGATGTTTAGAATCGGCGTTTATATCCCTCATAGAAAATATAAATCAGAATAGTGGATTTTTTACAATAAACAAACCATTGGCAATTTTAATTACAAGTAACAAGCAATTTGCGCAAATTGTGTGTACACCATTTTAATGTTTGTTTCTCCCCGCAAGGCTCGGGCTATATAGGGAGTAAAATGTTTTTCATCGATGTTATTTCTGAAGAAGCCCTGCTGGGCGAAACGTCAAATATATTGGACTCCCATACTCTGCGTTTGGCCTCTTCCCTACAGATCCTCCTGTTTTCGTTAAACATATAAGTGAATAAACAAACAAATAGTAATAAACGAAATAATTCAATACTTATGATGGCCTACTAAATAAATCCCTTTCACCGTCGTATCAAACTGAGGTAATCTTTCAATTATTTTCGTTTTGTTTTGATGTGTTTATTCTGTTTCTTTCGTGTGCAGACTCTTCAGGAGCGGTGATTTTGAGTTCCTGGGACACTTTTGCTTCTACGAAGTGAACCCAAGTTTCTACAGGTGGGAACTCTATTACAAAGGAATAGTGACCTGTCCAGGATTATCGAACATCAGAGGAAGATGTAAGTTGCATACTTTTACTATTATTATCATTATTATTATTGTTATCATTATTATGATTATTATTATCATCAGTTTGTTAAGTGTAGAAAGGAAGGCTTATAGGAGGGTTTTGATGGAGAGGATTAAGAGAGGAACAGAGGGAGCAATGGTGAGGAACAGTGTGGGTTTAGGACAGGTAGGAGCTGCATGGATCAGATTATGTGGTAAGGCAGATTGTGAGAAAGATTTAGGAAAAGGTAAGGATGTTTTTGGCCCTTTATGGATATGGAAAGGGTTTATAGCAGGGTAGACAGGAAGGCACTGTGGGATGTGTTACAGATTTTTCACGAGAGTAGTAGAGCCTGTGTTAGAATCAGAAATGGAGAGTGATTGGTTTGAGGTAAAGATGGGACTTCACCAGGGATGTGTTATGTCGCCTTGGCTGTTCAATTTATACATGGATGGGGTGGTGTAAGAGGTAAACGCAAGGGTAATGGGCTAGGGATTGGAGATGGTTAAAGAAAATGGAGAACAGTGGTTAAAGAAAATGGAGAACAATGGGAGATAAGCCAGTTGTTGTTTGCTGACGACACTGCGCTCGTAGCAGGATCAGAGGAGGTATTAAGGAAGTTAGTGACAGAGTTTGGGAAGGTGTGCGAAAGAAGGAAGTTGAAGATAAATGTGGGTGAAAGTAAGGTGATGAGATGTACAAGGGGAGAATGTGGCAGCAAATTGGAAGTGAGTATTAAGAGAGACTGGAGGAAGTGGATAGTTTTAGATAATTGGGTGCGAATGTGGCAAGTATGGGAGGAGTGGAGGTGGAATGTAGATTGAGAGAAACAAGTAAATGCCTTGGTGGATTAAAAAGTGTAATGAGAAATAGACATCTGGGAATGGATGCTAAGAGGAGATTGTATGAAGGAGTGGTTGTACCGACAGGACTGTATGGAGCAGAAACATGGAACATAAGAGAGGAAGAGAGGGATTGGAATGTGTTTGAGATGAGGTGCCTGAGAAGTACGATAGTGTTTACTAGGTTGGATAGAGTAAGAAACGAGGGGGTGAGGAGGAGAGTGGGGGTGGAAAGTGAATTGGGAGATAGGGTTGATGAAAGAATATTGGAATGGTTTGGACATATGGAAAGAATGAGCGAAGAAAGATTAGTGAAAGAGGTGTAGAAGGCAGATGTGGAAAGAGTGAACATGAGGCGGTGACCAAGGATGAGATAGATGGGGTAAAAGGGGCATTGGGAAAGAGGGGAATGTCTGTTGAGGAAGGACGGGAGAAGATAGAAGATAGGGGTGAATGGAGAATGGTTGTATATGAATAATGCTGTGATGCATGGAAGGAAGTGGGGTGGATGGGGTGAGGGAGTATGTGTAAATAATAATTTGACGCAGCCCGAAGGGATATCTCCCCGTCTTCTCTTTTTCTGCATGAGGGGACGGAAAG
>NC_134787.1:33975619-34050619 GCF_046742065.1 Oratosquilla oratoria
ACCTATACTCTACCTCCACCTCCACTCCTCCCTTTCCTGTCACATTCGTACCCAAATATCTAAAGCTATCCACTTCCCCCAGTCTCTCTCCCTAATACTCACCTCCAATTTGCTGCCACATTCTCCCATTGTACATTTCATCACCTTTCTTTTGCCCACATTTATCTTCAACTTCCTTCTTTCACACACCTTCCCAAACTTCGTCACTAACTTCCTCAATCCCTCCTCCAATCCTGGTACAAGCGCAGTGTCGTCAGCAAACAACAATTGGCTTATCTCTCCCTTTTCTCCCTTTTCTTCGACCATTTCTAACCCCCAGCCCATTACCCTTGTGTTTACCTATCGCATCCCCCCATCCATGTATGAATTGAACAGCTAAGGCGACATAATACATCTCTGGCGAAGTCCTACCTTTACCTCAAACCACTAACTCTCTCCATCTCTCATTCTAACTCAGGCTATACTACTCTCGTAAAAACTCTTGACTACTCTTAAGAGCTTTCCTCCTATTCCATATATCTACAATACCTCCCACAGTGCCTTCCTGTCTACCTTGTCATAAGCCTTTTCCAGATCCATAAAAAAAACCTTTTCCTAAAGCTTTCTCACATATCCGTCTTACCACAAAAATCTGATCCACGAAACACCTACCTGTCCTAAACCCACACTGTTCTCCATCAATTACTCTCTCTGTTCCTCTCCTAATCCTCTCAATCAAAACCCTCTCATAATCTTTCCCAACTACACTGAACAAACCGGTCCCTCTAAAACAATTACACCTATACTTGTCCCCCTTTTCCCTTGTAAAGTGGAACTATACATGCACTCCTCCAGTCCTCCGGCACTCTATTATCTTTTAAACAACAATTAAACAACCATACCAGCCAGTCCACCATCACTGTACCTCCCTTTTCTAGACCCTCAGCAAGACACCCATCCAACCCAGGTGTCTTATGTGCTCTCATCATTATAATAACTGCTTTCGCCTCGTCTTTCTCATTTGAGCAGTTCACTTTAAGCACCTCCCTACCTTCTGTCCTTTTCCTCTTTATCCATCTATCCTCCACTCTCAACTTACCTTGAACAAAAAAAATGATCTGATATTCCCCCACTCTCCCCTTAGAACATGTACATCCTTAACTCTTCCTACTATTCTCCTGGTTACCACTACATAGTCCATTAATGCTCTATCTACCATCCTCTCCCACGTCTATTTCTGCTTAACTTTCTTCCGAAACACTGTATTTGCTATCATCAACTCTCTAGACACATCTCCACCATCAACTCTCCACTACGATTTTTTCCTGGAACTCCACACTTCCCAATCACCCCGTCTACTGGTTCATATCCTACCCTAGCATTAAGGTCTCCCAATATCACTACATTGACATTTCTCCATAAACCCTCTATGCACTCATTTAAATCTATCCAAAAAAGCCTCCCTATCATCTACACTCTTCTCAATACCAGGCCCATAGGCACTTACAAAAACCCACATCTCCTTCTCCAGTTTTACCTTTATCTACATTAACTTTAAAGAAACCTCCTTCCACACATTTACCCATCTTTTCGCTTACTAGTATAGCCACCCCATCTCTCCCTCTTTCTCTCTTCTTCCTAAGACCCTCCCAACTACACTCACAAACTCAAAATCGCCCCTCCCTCTCAACTTAGTTTCATTCAATGCCAAAACATCCATCTCTCTTCTCACAAACATACTGCCTATCTTTTCCCTTTTACTCTCATCTGTACCATATCCACGCACAATAAAAGACCCAAACCTAAGGGTACTGGTTGGAAAACTCCTAGACCCTCTTATGCCTTTCCTTTTTTCTTCTTTTCTTTTCTTTTTAGGAATATCCCCTTTGGGGCTAAGTAAATTTATTTGGCATTGCATCAATATACATGAAGTGCATTTAATGAAAAGAACACATAGTTCGAAATAACAATTACAATTGCCGAGAATGACACAAAAAAACATGTAAGCTTATTTCCATTGTGGTCCTCAGGGAGAAGAATGCCTAGTACTATCCCCGTCCCGTTTTTTGTCGCCTTATACGATTCAAGTGGAAAGACTTGGTGGCAATATTCTTTTCCCCTACCAATGGGTTTGGCGAAATGAGAAAATGAATTGTCAGGGAAATTGTATAGAACAGTATAAGAGTGAGGGGACGGCATAACGGAGGGACAGTCGCAGTATAATAAGTATCATAATTTCTCTATGAATAGAGATTTCCTCTACTCCTTAATAGAACCTAAAGTAAGGTGCATGCTACTAAGCAGTTTTTAACCCCACAATAAAAAGCTGGCAATGCCCCAGACGAAGGTTATCATAACTAAATTCAGTAAATGAATGCGCACACAGATCAATGAATATAAAAAAGCACAATCTGAAAGACACATTTGCATTCGATTTCTATTTTCTATGATTCTAAGTTAAATATAAGAAATCTTATTTTTCCTAAACAATGAAAATATTCACAGTAATTTCATTCACGTATCGAGTGTGAACACGTGAAATACTGTAAACAATACCGAGAAGTGTGATGGCAATTTGTTTTCTGTGGAACTACGACGAGATTCGGTCTACAGACTGAGACAAAAGTAGGGATTAACCGATGAAGAGGGAAAATATACTATATATATCCAGACAAACTGAAAATTACATCTCCATATAAGTATGTAAGGTGTTCACAAAGTTTGGATCAAGCCTCTAAGATTAAGTTGAATATTAAATAGCTATTCAATAACTTCGTTTGATACTTTTGGAGCATTTGCAACTATTGATGATTCACATGCGTCAAGTAAAGTTGTATTAACACACGTAGAATGTATTATCAATCAGTGATGAAACTAGTTAAAGTGAAGTGGTCAGTAAATTATTATTTGCAAATCATCAAATGTTTTACAAGCCCACATTGTAAACTTTAAGTCTTTATTTATGAAACCTTTCTCAGAAATATTAGCTGCATTGCCTGCAAACAAGTGAGATTTTTATCAAAATTATAAAATATCAATGAAGATGCAGATGCCACTTGCTTCGGGCATGCTTCGTAGTCAGCCTTAGGCATGTGTATTGTGTGCCTTGACCTCCTCTGGAAGCTCTGCAACCATGAAGGAGAGGATCTGGTTGGGATGGTCTTTGGTGGTAGCAGCCTTCCTCTTCATGGACTGGCGAGTCTTCTCCACCTGGCATCCAACTGCATCAGCGAGGTGGTTGTGATCCAACACAACCCGAGGTTCACTGACAGTCTTGGGGTCTTGATGAGAGCAGGGCATTTGAGGGTAGAGGAACGCTTGACACACTGCCAAATGATCTTATCAACTGACTTGGCAACATGCTTCTTGGTGTACATAAAGCCATCTAGACAGATCTTCTGGTTCCCTCTAGATGATGTGATGACTTCGAGCTCAGCTGGCATGGTTGAATAGCTCAGTGAATGTGATATGACATCTCTTGACAGGCTAGGTTTATATATAGAGCTCCACAGAGGTGTAGGAGAGGATCTGGTTGGGACGGTCGATAAACTGGAGCTAAAACACTTCATGACAGAGTACTTGCAAAAAGTCATAAAGTACCAAAAAATAGGAATAATACACTAAAATAAAAAATGTATACAAAATAGTAATATATTGAAAGGGAACCAAAAAAAAAAAAAATTAGTTTGTGGCCCAAAAATCCACCCCAGGTGGCCCTTGTGGCCCAAATATCCTAGGTTGCAGTTTCATGGCCCAAATATCCTAGATTCATGCCATATACCAATAGAAAATTAATTATTAATTTGGTAAATCATAATACATCAACATAGTATGTGATTTTCTTGGCAAAAATCAATAACAAAAAAAGTTGCTAAAACCGATTTATTAACGAATGAAGTTGTGGTGGTTGAATGATATGCCATGTTTGTTTTGATAGATGCCTAAGTCGAAGAAATGAAAAGATAAATTCATCCATTCTAACCTAACCTATCTAGGTTTTAGCAAGTTTTTTGTTATTGATTTCTGCCAAGAAAATTGCATATTACGTCTGTCTATTATAATTTACAAAATATTTCATTTTCTATTGCTATATTGCATAGGTGTACACAGCTAAAATTTACCGATTTGCTTGTAGCAAGGTTTTTTGTTATATCCACAAAGAAAATCGCATATTATGTTCATGTATTATAATTTACAAAATTAATATTTAATTTTCAAATGGTATATCTTGTAGGTGTGCACAACTAAAATAATACCCCAAGTTTTATTATACATAGAACATGAGTAGGTGTTCTGTACTAAAAGTGTAGGTATTTTTTTTTTTTTTTAAGTGCACACCTATGCGCTATAGCATTAGAAAATTAAATATTTTATCAATATGATAAGTATTTTTCTTTGCAGAAATCAATATTAGGAAATGTTGCCAAAACCTATGCAGAAACAAATGAAATAGCTTCAACTCCTTTAGATGCCATCTTTGTCTTGATAGATTCAGAGACAACAATGGCAACCCTTATGACCTCGAGAATTACAGGTACTGCATTACTAAATGTTGGTTAGGTTAGTTTAGAATAGATAAACTCATCATACTTTGATTTTTTTTACCTCTGCTTCTACCAAAACAAAAATGGCATCTCAAGCAACTATAGTGGCTATGTTTGTGTGTTAATAACTTTCAGCAACTTTTCCTATCATTGAATACCACCAAGAATAATGTATATTACATTGATGTATTGTAATTTACAAAATCATTATTTAATTTTCTATTGCTGTCATGTAGGTGTGCATGGTATTATTTTAGTTGTGCACACTTATGCAATATATCATTAGAAAATTAAATATTAATTTTGTAAATTAGAATATATGAGCATAGTATGTGATTTTCTTGTCAGAAATAACAAAAGACCTTGCTACAAGCATATTTACTAATGAACGAAGCTGCTAGGATATGGTATGGACACCATGCTGTCGTCTCTCCAGTCCAGTAGCTGTCAGTTAGACGATGACTTTCACATTGTGGACCTGGTATTCTCCAACTACAGGTGACATTAATAAGTGCTGTTACAAAGACAATAGGGCTTCCTTGGACTTTATGAGAGAACATGGGGTTCTGCCATCATCTGTTAATTGCCTGAGGCACAATAATAATCAGTCCGTCAGCATCCAGGAAGATGACAACCGGATGATCTTTAGAATTTGAGGAACTGAATAACTAAATATAGGTTAGGTTACATAGGTTAGGTAGGTTAGTTTAGAACAAATGAATTTATCATCCTTTCATTTCTTCAGCCGGCATCTATCAAAACAAACATGGCGTATCATTGAATTGCTGTGACATCATTCATTAATATATCTGTTTTAGCAACTTTTGTTATTGATTTCTGCCAAGAAAATCGCATATTACATTGATGTATTATAATTTACAAAATGAATTATCTATTGCTATATCACATAGGTGTACACAACTAAAAATTTACTGTGTGCACTTCTAAAAATTTACATTATATATATATATATATATATATATATATATATATATATATATATATATATATATACATATATATATTATATATTCTTTACAAGGGAGGTAGCATAAATCCACTTCCACCCTTTTCATCCCCACCCACTCCCATTCGTCACACCTACCTCTTTTCTTGGCTCCTCCTGGATGATGAGTCATCCCTGCACCTCTCCCATTGCCCTGGGTCAGAAGCAATTCTGCAAGATGCAGCACATTCACAGGAAGGCCACTTTATTTAATTGGCAATCCCCCCCCCTCTATGTCCCCTCATGCAGAAAAAGAGAAGATGGGGAGAAATCCATTTGGGTTGTGTCAAAATATCATTCACATATAGCCACTCTTTAACCCCCTATCTCCCACCCACTCCCATGCATCACAGCATCGTCCACACACAACCATTCTCCACTCACCCCTAACTTTGTATTCTCCCTTTCTCAACAGACATCCCCCTGTTTCAGAATGCTCCAATTGCCCCATCCATCCATCTCATCCTTGGTCGCCCCTTCTGTTTACTCCATCCACCTCTGCCTTCCACACTTCTTTTACTAATATTTCTTCACTCAATCTTCCCATGTGTCCAAACCATCCTAATACTCTTTCATCAACCTTATCTCCCAATTTCTTTTCCACCCCCCACTCTCATCCTCTCCTCCTCATTTCTCAATCTATCCAGCCTAGTAACCCCTACCATACTTCTCAGACATTTCATCTCAAACACATTTAAACTCTTTCTCTCTTCCTCTCTTATGGTCCATGTTACTGCCTCATACAGTGCTGTCTGCACAATCACTCCTTCATACAATCTTTTCTTAGCATCCATTCCCAAGTATCTTTTTCTCATTACACTTTAATCCCCCAAAGCATTTACTTGCTTCTCTCAATCTACAATCTACCACCACTTCCATTCCTCCCTTACCTGCTACATGCACCCCCAAGTATCTAAAGCTATCCGTTTGCTCCAGCCCCTCGCCTTTATTACTCACTCACAACTTGCTGCCATCCTCTCCCCTTGTACATCTCATCACTTTACTTTTTCCAATATTCACCTTCAACTATCTCTTCTTGCACATCTTCCCAAACTCCATCACTAACTTCCTTAATCCCCCCTCTGGTTCTGCTTCAAGTGCAGTGTTGTCAGCAAACAACAATTTGTTTGTCTCCCATTTTTCTCCATTTTCTGTAACCATTTCCAATCCCCTACCCATTACCCATGCATTTACCTCCTGCACCACCCCATCCATGTACACATTGAACAGCCATGGCAACATGACACATCCCTGGCAAAGTCCCACCTTTACCTCAAACTACTCACTCTCTCCATTTCTGATTCTAACACAGGCTGTACTACTCTCATAAAAACTTTTGACTGCTCTTAACAGCTTCTTCCTAATCCATATATCTGTAAAACCTCTTACAGTGCCTTCCTGTCTACCCTGTCATAAGCCTCTTCCAAATCCGTAAAGGCCCAAAAAAACATCCTTACCTTTCACTAAAACTTTATCACATATATACCTTACCACAAAAATCTGATCCACACAACCCCTACCTAAGTTTTATTCTACTTAGAATATGACTAGATGCTCTGTAATATATAAAATATAAATTAATACAAAATCGATACAATGCAATACAGTATGAAAAAAAGAGTAAATGAGTTATGACATACAACACTCACCCATCAAGTTAAGCCTCAATGCCGTACAGGGAAAGACTGACTTGACAATATCCAACAAGATGGGCATCAACTCCAAGTATGTTATGTCATGCAAAACAAAGGCAGCATACCTTGTGGCAGAATCATACTCATTTATGTTACAGCATACAATAATCTCCCCTTCATCAAAAATAATCTTAAAGATTTCATCACTTAGGTGGTTGTCTATGCCTATCTGACCTTTTTAGACAAGGAAAAGAGTTAGATTTGGTTGCATCATTTTTGCTGTCATCATCTTATAATAATCTCTAGCAGGGGCACACCCCAGATTTTTTTTTTTTTTTTTTTTTTTTTGGGGGGGGGGGGATGAAAATGAAAATTGAGGCAAGGAAATATCTAATGCTAGTCACTTTTTTAACTTCTGTGCATTTGAAATAGACAGTGGAATGTTTTATTTATATAAACAAAACATACATGATTGCAAATCGTTTTTATGGTTATCATAGTGACTGCATTAATAATATAATTTGTTATGAAATAAAATAGCATTAATTTGATCTGGTTATATAAGAAAATAAAGTAGAATAGAATTACTGAATACTAACCAGAATGTAATTAGAAAGTACACTTATGATTGTCTGAATTACAGTAATACGTACAACAAATTTATTTTGTTTAGTATGCTTGTAAATCTAAAAGAATACTTCACTATTAGTAAACAAAATTGTTAATAAACTAGAAACATTTGAATCAAACTGGAAAGTTAATGTAATACATTATTAACATAAAACATTTCAAGTACATACCACTGTCAGTTAAAGTTTGATGCACATTTTCCTAATGCGAGCTTTTGAAGCTAGTTCAGCAATGATATCTTCTTCATTGGGCACCTTATTCCTATGAATATACATGAGTGCCAGACCTGACAATCTTTCTTCATACATTGTTGACCTGAGGTGTGTTTTTAATTTTCTCAGGCACCTGAAACTATGTTCAACTGATGCTGATGTGACTGGAAGAATACAAAGAATCTTAATGAGCTGGAAGATGTTGGGATAAAACACACCAAGGCTTTCAAGTGCGAGGACTTTTGAGTATGTTGCCGGGATTATCTCTTTACTCATGCAACTCACACTTTCTGTGTTCCATTTATGGCACCATCTTTCAACTTTCCCATGCAGGTCTGCCCACATTCCTGGCAGATCTTCTTTATAGAACTCAGCAGCTTCCTTCATCTGATCAAATGTGGTTTTGCTAATATATTTTGGAATAAGATATTGCAAGCATAGAGCTGTCTGGGTGTGAGAGCTGAATCGTTCTTGTACTTGTTGTAGCAGGTTATCCAAGTACGAGTATGGCAAGAAAACTGAAATCCTAAGGTAGGATTCAGGTTCGTGTGTTTCTAGATTCGACCTCTTGGTTTGCTTTGTACATTGCCATGGCACTTGTATTTGTTCACCCAACATATTTTCAGCTTCCATGAAAATGATATGGAAGTTCTCCTCAGAATTAGCTCAGATGGATGTAAGTGTCTCCAGGAGGTTATTCACTTTTTTTTGCACATTGGAGTATGTAGAGTTTGGGATTTTGGAGCTGTACTGATATTGGCAGTAGTAGCTTAGTAAAGTGTTCACGTACACAAAGAGCCACTTCAAACCGATGTACTGTCATGGCAGCTAGCATTTGTGAAGCCTTTAATGATGCTGTGTGGTCTTTCCAGTCACATATTTCTTTCAAAGTGTTCATAATTAATTCAACCAATTTCTAGTCCAACTTGATAGGCTACCACTTACTCCGTGTGAAGCTAATTTGTAAGTAGCCTTTCATGGGGGACATTATCAAAATCTTTTGCAAAGTCTAGATATATTAAATATATATTGTTTCTTTTGTCATAATTCAAGATGACCATGTTGTAGAATTTAAGTCATGCAAGAATGTTTCTGGCTGAATCCGTGCTAGCTATCATTTATCAAAGTTACTTTATAAATGATGTTCGATAGCATCTCTGATGATAGTTTCCATCATTTTTCCTATGATTGAAGTCAAGCATATAGACCTGTAGTTATTTGGTTTCTTTTTTCACCTTTTTTGAATATGGGAGTAACATTAGCTAGCTTCCATTCTCTTGGGACATCTATGGATATGATAAGAGTGTCACCGAGAAAATCTATCAATCGACTACCTATATGGCCATATTCAAGGGTCATCCAATCAATGTCAGTAAAATTGAAATCACCCATTATCAGTAAGTCCTGGTTGCGGAAAATAATTCTTGAAACAACAGTTTGTTGTCTACTAATGATAATGTTTTTGGCCTGTATATTACACCTACATTCATTTTTTGCCCATTTGTTTGCGTTAATTCTACCCACAAAGCATATGCATCCTGTTTTTCTATTTCTCTAAAACATAGGCATGGACATTGCTTTTAATGTACAACAAAACACCCCCACCTTTCTTGTAGTTTATATCCTGATGAAAGTGTTTAAATTCAGCTTCAAACCCCTTTACCATTTAACCATGTCTGTTATTTCTATCATATTGAGATTTTTCTTTTGACATATGCCAGTATTTCTTGGGATTTATACACTAAGAGCATTAAAGTATACATAGTGTATTAAGAAACTCATGATTATTTCTTTTTGACATGTTTTGTATTTCAACATCATGCCTTACATTGTAATTTTGTTTTTTATTGACACCTTGCTCTATATTGACATTTGGTCCTTCATTGACATTCAGTGCCTCATGGTCATCTGGTCCCTCACTGTCATCTGATGTCTTATGTATACCTTGCCCCCTTACATCACCGCGTTCCACACTGGCCACCCGTTGTTCATTGACATTCTTTCCGGCATCCCTTCCTGAAATGATATTTTGATCTCCACTGACATTATATCCTACCATGATATTTTGATCTCCACTGACATTATATCCTACCATAATATTTTGTCCACTATCATTACATATCATTGTGATATTTTGTCCTCCACTATCATTATATCCCATTGAGATATTTTGTCCACTATTATTGCATCCCATCATGATATTTTGTCCTTTGACATTACATCCTAATGTAATATTTTATCCTCTACAGACATTATATCCTAAAATGATATTTTGTCCTACAATGATATATTACTTTACATTATTGCTATACCCTACTCTGTTTTCCCCAATACACTTCATTTCCCCTTCCCTTCAAGTTTCTACCCCAAAAAAGGAACTTCATTACAAACTCCCACAGTGAGGTTTGTAAGAACGTCTTTGCCTCTGTGAGTAAGGTGGATCCCATCAGAAGTATAAAGGTCATGATGTCTGGAAAAGAGATACCAAGGATCAAGAAAGTGGTATCCCATTTGTGTGCACAATCATGATATCCTCTCATTGCACCCTATGGTTCTATTGTTCCAACATGAGCCAGTGTAGATCCTCGGAAGGACCCCACAGACTTCATGATGGCTCCCATGCTCCTTCATCTCCTGAAGAAGGACCTTGTAATTCAGAACAAGTTCCTCTGATCTCACCCTACCCACATCATTACTTCCCATGTGAACAATCGTTACCATGTTCGTCTGCCTTTGCTCCCTAATGATTTGGGTACAATCGGTGATCCCATGGCCCAGTTGACATACAAGCTTACAACGTTATCTAGTCTCCCGCAGCAGGATGTTGTCATAGCCTTGCACAATGGAGTCCCCCACCACCAAGAACTCCTGATTTTCAGCCACCTCATCCTCCAACAGAGCAAACTGATTGCCTAGAGCCAACGGTTGCTCCACAGGGCACCCACTTACCGAACACGGGCTTGACAAACAGGACCCCACAGAGCGCCACTCACAGCAGTGACAGAAGTGGAAGAGGTGGTATGTTCTTTGGGTTGTGGGGAGGATTCACTCTTCTGACAGAGTACCTTATTGAGAAGATGAATCTCCTCCTCACACATCCTGAGACAGTCCTCCAGGTTCACACAATCTTCACAAGCCATTTCGCTCCTCCTTCGGCAGTACAAACAGCAAAGAGAAAATTATAAAACAACAAAAGAAACAAAAGCTGTCACTAAATAAACTAAGTACATGAAATTTACTCTGCTTATTTTATACTATTACTCCTACCTTTGGAGTACAGTAATAGACTACTGTTTTGATTCTAAATTACTAGAACACTACAATTTATCTTATAACTGTATAGTGTTATACAATTACAAAAACACAACACAATCACTTGTCACTAATCAAAGATGTAAACTTCACAAGAAGTAATAAACTTAACAAGAGGTATTCGCTAGCTGGTGTCTCGACAGAAGATGAGTTCTCAAGCCCCTTTTACTCCATCCATCCATCTCGTCCTTGGCCACCCCCTCATGTTCACTCCTTCCACCTCTGCCTTCTACACCTCTTTCACTAATCTTTCTTCACTCATTCTTTCCATGTGTCCAAACCATCCCAATACTCTTTCATCAGCCCTATCTCCCAACTCCCTCTCCACCCCCACTCTCCTCCTCACCTCATTTCTCACGCTATCCAGCCTAGTAACCACTACCATACGTCTCAGACATTTCATATCAAGCACATTTACTCTTCCTTTCTTATGTTCCATGTTTCTGTAAACAGATGTATATATGTATATTTTTGGGAGTGCTGGACTGTCATGATATATTTTAAGTAATGTTTAATAACTTGTTGACAAAATAGTCAAAGTTTATATTGGGAGTTTTTCTCTTGGTCTGGAAAACAAATAACCAGAGTGTGTGTCTCCAGATAAAGATGAGTGTTGTCAGTTTTGAAGATAGGTAGTAAGGAGATGAATGTAGGGAAAAGCTATTTGTTTATTCTTCTTCTTCTTCTTATTATTTTCTTTTTTACTGATGCTATGCAACACCAATGCCATAATTTTAGAATATTGGAACTCAATTATTATTTCCATATCTGGGTGTTTTCCCATTGTTATTTGATAATTCATTGCAGTTGGTTTTGTTGGCAGTGAGAAAAAAAGAAAGGAATTTTAGTTCAAATTATAGACACCTTAAGTTTATCAGAGAAATGCTCTGCATAGATTATAAAGTTTGTCTCATGATTGCAGATGTCAAGATGGAGGGAGAAGCCCCACATAAAAATCATCGTAAGAGCAAGACATCCTTCAAACCCAAGAAAAAGAAAAGTGTGGTTGAAAAAGAAGAAGTTGATACTTTGAGTGAAAGAAAAGCAAAGGTGATTCTCTCATATTACTGTACTTTGCTATTTAAATATACAACTGTAGCATATCTTTGCATGTTTGAGTTTATGTTTCATTGTTACAGTCTTAATAGGCCTGGGACCAGTGATGGGTACCTGCTTGTGGTAGTCTTACAAAATGAACAGCAGAGAGAATCATCTCCTTGCTGCCCATTTGCAAAACCTATGAACCCCTTTCACCTCTGTATAGAGGTGTACACTCAGTCTGTGGACTAGGCCTAAGCTCACACTCTATTAACCTCAAAGCTGTATTCCTTCTATCTTTTCACATATGAAGTGCTGACAACCATTGACTGCTCCCCTCTTACTACTGTCAGCTGGTGACATAGAAATAGGCGTGCACTAATTAAATGCAGACATTAGTACAGAGTTTCTTCTCAGAGGGATCTGTGAGAGGGCCCAAGGTCCATATCCAATTGCTGTGGGGCTGTAGGTTTCCAGTATCAAACTCATTGCAACAATTACTTTTCAACAGCTATTGTGTTCCTCTCATATGTATATGATGGAACATCTCTTGCAATTTTCTCACTGTGTACACCATCTTTCACATATGAGTAACTAATTGTAATATGAATATATATGATAGGAGCTATGCTCATGGGGTCTCATCTCTGTTTCTCCAATAATTCAAGCCACAAATTAATGCATTTGTACAGAAAACTGTATTTTCAAACATCCTTCAAACATTTCTTGATTAACTTTCTTGCTATGTCCTCTACATATTCTTTTGACCTGTACTAATGCATCTTTTTCTTTGTATCCTAATATCCATTTTATGATCATTATGTCTTAGCATTTGAGGTCATGCTAAAAGAGGGCCCTTCTTAATATAAAAGAAAATTTCCTCTACATTAGGTTTACTTCCATTATGCCTTATGTCTGATTATTACATTAATTTTTCAGTTGAAACATTATTGTACACATCAACACTAAGTTTGTCAACATTTCTATCTGATCCCATATTAGAAATTACGTATCCAACTTTTTTTCAGCTTGGTGAAGAAGGAGTAGATGCAGTAAGCACATTTGCGAAGCTTCCCCTGAGCAGGAAGACCTTGAAAGGTTTGAAGGATGAGGGATTCTTAGTTCCCACTGATGTACAGAAACAGTCGCTGGTCTTTTCCCTGTGTGGAATGGATGTTGTAGCTGCTGCTAAGACAGGGTCAGGAAAGACACTAGCTTTCATCATTCCAGTACGACATAATTGGTTTTGTTTATGAATTATAAGGTTTTGATTATAAATCAAAATAGATGTTTGTTCACCATAGATCAGAATAGCGATTCAACTTCCATTTGAGCAGTGATGATTTTATTTTTTTCTGGAATTCTATATATGTATATATATATATATATATATATATATATATATATATATATATATATATATATATATATATATAATATAATATATATATATATATAATGTTAGTAAATTTGCGGACAACACTAAAATACATACATACATACATATACCAAGGCTTTTTTCCCCTTACAAGGGAAGTAGCCAAAAAGAAAAAGTCATAAAATCATTCCCACCCATTCCATCCCTAAATACACTCCACTCCCCTCCACCCTCCCTCCCCCTGGGTGGGGGGATGGGAGGTGAGGTAGTATGTATAAGAAAAATTTGACGCAGCCCAAAGGGATTTCTCCCTGTCTTTTCCTTTTCTGCATGGGGGGATGGAGAGGGGGGGTCGCCAATTTAATGAAGCGGCATTGCTGTGGATGTGCTGTGTCTTGCGACACTGCCTCTGACCCAGGGCAGTGGTCAAGGTGCAGGGATGACCTGTCATCGAGGAGGTGCAAAGATGGGAGGGAGAGTGGAGGGGAGTGGAGTGTATTTGGGGATGGAATGGGTGAGAATGGTTTTATGCCTTTTTCTATTTGGCTACCTCCCTTGTAAGGGGGAAAAAGCCTTGGTATATGTATGTATGTACTTTGTTGAAGGCTTTTTTTGTAAGTCTAGGAAAGCACAATCAGTCCATCCATATCTTTCTTGTATTATATCTGTCAATCTTGAGCAGAAATAGATTAAATTTGTGGCTCATGATCTTCCCTGTCTGAATCCAAATTGTCTTGGAATTTAAGAGAGATAGAGAGGAAATGATAGACTGTGTTTGAGATGAAATGTCTGAGAAATATGGTAGGGGTTTCAAGGCTGGATAAAGTGAGAAATGAGAAGGTGAGGAGGAGAGCAGGAGTGGAAAAGGAGATGACAGATAGGGCTGATGAAAGAGTATTGGGATGGTTTGGACACATGGAAAGAATGAATGAAGAAAGATATTTAAAGAGATGTGGAAGACAGGTAGAGGGAGTGAATTTGAGGGGACGACCAAAGATGAGATGGATATATGGTGTGAAGGGGGTGTTGAGCAAGGGGGGAATGTCTGTTGATAAAGGAAGGAAGAAGGCAGGAGATAGGGATGAGAGGAGAGTGGCTGTGTATAGGTGATACTGTTATGCAAGGGAGGGGTAGGGGATGGAGGATGCTTAGGTGTGAATAATATTTTGATGCAGCCTGAAGGGATTTCTCCCCATCTTATCTTTTTCTGCATGATGGGATGGAATAGAGGGATCACCAGTTAATTGAAGCAGCCTTGCTGTGGATGTACTGTGTCTTGGTACATTGCCTCTGACCAGTGAGTAGGATACAGGGATCCATCATCCTTGAGCTGAGATGAGAGGAAGGAAAGTGTGGTGGAGGGGAGTGGAATGGGTGGGAGTGGGTATGTGCCTTTGACTTGGCTACCTACCTTATAAGAGGAAAAAAGCTCTTGATATATATAGATATAGATATAGATATAGATATAGATATATAAAGATATATATTTACGGATATAGATATATATATATATATACATACATACATACATACATACATACCATAGGATGGGATAATTGGGCCATCACTGGGGGGTAAATGGGCCATATAAAAGTTATTAATTTTTTTAATCAAAATTGGTTTCAAAATATTTCACTTTTACCCTGAATAAATACCTACCTCCATTTTACCAGAATTCTATTTACCAGTTGTAACATAATTTTTAATGCATGAATAACTTTTATATGGCCCATTTACTCCAGTGATGGCCCGATTACCCCATCCTACGGTATGTATATATTTTTTGGGCAGTCACTAAATTCTTTACTTAATTGTACTTTTAAATGAAGCATGATATTATTTAGAATACATTTTGTCCCCTTCCTCTCTCCATCTCTCTCCAGTCTCTGTCTCTTTCTTGTTTCATCTCTGTATATGTGATAAATATAATACTTCCTTTGCAGTTACTGGAGACCCTGTTTATGAAAATGTGGACAGGAGTGGATGGCCTTGGGGCTTTGGTTATAACCCCAACAAGAGAACTTGCTTATCAGATTTTTGAAGTTTTGAATAAAATTGGAAAACACCATGATTTTTCAGCTGGTTTAATTATTGGTAAGAGTGGTATTTTATGCAATGGTAGATCTGGAAATTAGTTGGTGCTGGTTAGGACAAGAATGAAATTACATTTTTCTCTTTACAGGTGGGAAGGACCTGAAGTATGAGTGGAACCGCATCGGTCAGTGTAACATTATGATTTGCACTCCTGGGCGACTCTTGCAGCACATGCACGAAAATCCAGAATTCAATTGTGAAAATGTTCAGGTAAGCTCTAGCACATACAAGAATCTAAGGAGATGATGAAAAGGAACTTGGAAAAGGGTATTCTATCTTATCTATCTACATACCAAGAGCTTTTTGTCTCCTATAAGGAAGGTAGCTAAGTCAAAAAGCACACACCCATTCCACTCCCAACCACCACCATTGTTTCCCTCCCATCTTAGCTCCTCATGGACAAAGTCCTCCCAGTCTCCCACACACTGCCCTAGGTTAGAAGCAATGTAGCAAGACACAGTATGTCCACAGCAAGGCCGTTTCACTTAATCAGTGACCCTCCCCTCCCTCCTGCAGAAAATGGAAAAGATGAGGAGAAAATAGAAAAAGTGTTATTTGTGAATAATGAGAGGAGAAGGTGGCAGTGAGTTGAAGGTAAGCCTTAAAAGAGAGAGGGTGGAGGAAGTGAAGAGCTTTAAGTATTTAGGGTCATGTATTATTGAATGGAGGAGTGAAGGAGTGGGGGGTGGAGGTAAATTGTGGAGTACAGGAAGCAGATAAATGTCTTGGTAAATGAAAAGTGTTGTGAGAAATGAGTATGTGTGGATGAATGCAATGAGACGACTGCATAAAGTGGTGATTGTACCCATGGCACTGTATGGAGCAAAGACTTTGAAATTAAATATTTTGGTACAGTGACGCCTATGTAGGCATCATGAGGTGTGAGTGGGTACATGAGGATGCTAGCATGGACGTCTTGGTTATATATATATATTTTTTTAGTTGTACATGAGTTACCCCCAGATTCTGTGAACTGATTTGATCATGTTTTCTGTGTTTATTATGACTCAGAGTAAAAAAGAATGAGTAATGCAGCAGTGAATTTATATTTTATAATGCGAGTAGTCTGATGCAAATTACATATGGCAGCTGATCCTGCATATGACAATTTGAGTTGTACTGAAGTGGTTAAGGGAGACAAAAAGGAGGAGCATGTAAGGTTACAGGGATGGATAAAGTGATAAATGATGTAAGGCAGAGCAGAGAGTGGGAATGGAAGGAGAGCTGGCATAGAAAGTTAATCAAAGAACACTGGGATGATTTGGGCATATAGAAAGCATGAGTGAAGAAAGACTATTTAAAATTATGGAAGGTAGAGGTAGATGGATTGAACTTGAGGGGAAGACTAAGAATGAGATGGATGGATAGGTGAAGGTGGGCTTTAGATTTAAATTTATTTAAGAATAACTCATTCAGATGTACAGTATATGGATTTGGTAACTAAAGTTAGTTAGGATGAATGGTGTTAAATTTCTCTCTATACCAAGGGTTTTTTTCCCCTTACCAAGGAGGTAACCAAAGTCAGAAGGCAACCCACTCCCATCTATTTCATCCCTATCCACTACCCTTTCCTCCCTCTCAGCTTCTCATGGGTTACAGGTCAATGCAGCAATGCAGCAAGACACAGCACATCGACAGCAAGGCTGCTTCACTTAATTAGGGACCCCCTCTTCTCTGTCCCCTGATACAGAAAAATAGAAAATGAGGAGAAATCCCTTTGGGCTGCATCAAAATATTCACACTTAATCACTCCCTAACTCTCCCCATCCTCTACCCACTCCCCTGCATCACAGTATCATCCATACATGACCACTCCCCAATCACCCCTATCTCCTGCTTTCTCCCTTCCTTGCTCAACTGATATCTCCCTCTTGCTCAGCACCCCTTTCACCCCATCTATCCAACTCATCCTTGGTTGCCCCCTCATGATCACCCCATCCACCTCTGCCATCCACACCAACTTTACTTATGTTTTTTCATTCATTCTTTCCATTTGTTCAAACCATCCCAATACTTTTTCATCAACCCGATCTACCATCTCTTCCACCACCTTTTTTCTCCTCACCTCCTCGTTTCTCACACCATCCAGCCCTACCCTACTTCTCAGACATTTCATCTCAAACACATTTCTTTTTTCTTTTTAATGTTAAAACAATTTAAAATAAGTGATTGATACTGTATTGATTTCATATCTATGCAAGTGTGTTTTTCACAGGAACATAATTTAGTAAATGTTACACTGTGCTGAAGAAATAGAAAGCCATATAACTATATATCTTTATTTATTTGTTTGCTTGTAAAATGGAGTTTGTTATTGGTTTTTATGGTATGAGATATATAATTTTTTTTCACATTTGTACTTCTAGATGCTGATTCTTGATGAAGCAGACCAGTGTTTATCCATGGGCTTTGCAGAAACCATGAATTACATATTTGAAGGTTTGCCTCTAGAAAGACAGACTCTCCTATTTTCTGCCACACAAACAAGGTAAGAACATAAGAACAAAAAGAACGAAGGAGACAACAAAAGACAATGCCTGAGAAGTATGTTGGTGGTTACTAGGCTAGATAGAGTGAGAAATGAGGAGGTGAGGAGGAGAACAGGGGTGGAAAGGGAGTGGGGAGATAGGGTTGATGAAAGAGTATTGGGATGGTTTGGACACATGGAAAGAATGAGTGAAGAAAGATTAATAAAAGAGGTGTGGAAGGAGTGAACATGAGGGGGCGACCTAGGATGAGATGGATGGATTGGGTAAAAGGGGTATTTGGAAAGAGAGAAATGTCAGTTGATGAAGGACGGGAGAGGACAGAAGATAGGGGTGAATGGAGAATGGTTGTGTATTGATGCTGTGATGCATGAGGGAGAGTGCGTGGGGGATGGGGGTGAGGGAGTATGTATGAGAAATAAATTGATGCAACCTGAAGGGATTTCTCCCTGTCTTCTCCTTTTCTGCATGAGGGGACAGAGGGGTCGCTGAATTAATGAAGCGACCTTGCTGTGAGTGTGTTGTGTCTTGCGACACTGCTTCTGACCCAGGGCAGACGTCCCCCAAATCAGGCTCGCCCAAAGTGGCTCGACAAAGAAACTGAAAAAAGTATTGCTAAAAAGAGACAGGCTTATAATGCATCTAATGACTCGGGTGAATATAATGACTTAAAATTATTTATCAATACAGAGAGATTTAAAAAACACAATACCAAAAACAACACGACAATATGAAATAAACATCGCTGATAAATTCAAAGAGTTCTATAGTTACATTATAAATAAAAAGGTTATTAGGAATCGCATTGGCCTACTATTATCTGCTGAAGGTCAACTTGAATATTCAAGTGAAATAGTATGTAACATCTTAAACAATTATTCTAGCTCGGTATTCGTAAACGAAACACCTCGAAGTGAACTCCAAACTGAAACCTGTGAAAAGTTTAGGGTGAACTTACTACGGCAAATATAACAAAAGAAAAGTTAATAAAACACCAGGGCCTGACGGTTGGCATCCAAGAATCTTAAGGGAAATGAAAAATGAGATTGTTGTTCCATTAGAAATTATTTTCAAGAAATCCATCATATCCGGAGATGTCCCAAGAGAATGGAAGCTAGCTAACGTTACTCCCATATTCAAAAAAGGTGACAAAAAGAAGCCAAATAACTATAGGCCTATAAGTTTGACTTCAATCGTAGGAAAAATAATGGAAACTATCATCAGAGATGCTATCGAACATCATTTAAAAAGTAACCGTTTGATAAATGATAGCCAGCATGGTTTCAGACGGAAACGTTCTTGCGTGACTAACTTACTCGAATTCTACAACACAGTTATCTCGAATTATGACAAAAGAAACAATATAGATTTAATATATCTAGACTTTGCAAAAGCTTTTGATACTGTCCCACACGAAAGACTACTTACTAAATTAGCTTTACACGGAATAAGTGGTAGCCTATTAAGTTGGACTAGTAATTGGTTGAATGATCGAAAACAGAGAGTTGTTTTAAATGGAAAAACTTCTAGATGGAAAAATGTTACAAGTGGAGTTCTTCAGTGTTCCATTCTTGGGCCACTTCTATTCACAGTATATATAAATGATATAGAACATGGACTAAAATCTACTGTTTCCAAATTTGCTGATGATACAAAACTGTGCGGAATGGCAAATGATCACTTAAACCAATTAGATATTCAAGAAGGTTTAGATATATTACAGCAAAGGTCTGAAAAGTGGCTAATGAAATTTAACACAAGTAAATGCAAGGTAATGCACATAGAAAAATAACAGTAAGCACGATTACAAGTTATTTGGAAATTCATTAACAAAAGTGGATAGTGAAAAAGATCTCGGCGTAATTATCAGTAACGATCTCAAATCAACCAAGCAGTGTATTTTAGCCTCTGAGAAAGCAAATAAGATTCTAGGACTGATTGCGCGATCTTTTGATTTCAAAAGTCCATCACTCATTAACAAGCTATATAAATTGTTAGTTCGTCCACATTTGGAATATGCTGTTTCCGTATGGTCACCGAATCTCATTAAAGACATTGACAGACTGGAAAAAGTACAACGGTGAGCCACAAAACTGATTCCAAATATCAAAAATAAATCATACGAAAATCAACTAAAACATATGAATCTGTTTTCCCTAAAAAAGCGTAGACTCAGAGGTGACTTGATACAGGTCTTTAAAATTCTAAAGGGAATTGACATCAAAAGTGACAAAATTTTCAGTCAATGAGAATCTGACAAGAAATAATGGTCTCAAACTGTCGCGAAATAGGTTTAATTTAGAAGTGGGTAGAAACAACTTTGCGAACCGTGTAGTTAATGAATGGAATAAACTTCCTGCAGAGGCAGTGCAATGTAGCTCAGTTCGAAGCTTTATGATTCATTTAAATAAACACATAAGCAAGATGCAGTAATGCCTACGCTTTATCTTATATTATTTGTTTATTTTTTGTTATCATTTGTCTGTTTGATTTTCATTTATTATTAGTTATATGTCAATTTATTATTATTTACTATTTACCTGTTTCTTTATTATTCAACTATACCTGTGCATTTATTTATGTGTTTAATTTGTTATTTACATTATGATAGTTTTTATTTATTATTCTATTATTGTGATTTTTTTTCGCATCCGACCTAGATATGGACCAAAAGGTCTCCTGTCGGCATGCTCCACCTTTGTAATCCTTTGTAAGATGCAGGGATGACCTGCCATCAGGAGGTGCCAAGATAAGAGGGAGGGAAGAGGGTAGAGGGGAGTGGAGTATGTAGGGGATGGAATGGGTGGGAGTGGTTTCTATGCCTTGTCTTTTAGCTGCCTCCTGTGTAAGGGGGAAAAAGGCCTTTGGTATATATGTAACCACTGAAAAAGTGATCAAACCCGCTCACAGAATAAGAGGGTCACTCGGTTACTACTACAAAATAAATATAATCTGGAAGCCGATGCTATCATCTTCATATACTCACTCGCACCTCATGACGCCTAAGTAGGCATCATTGTATTCAAGAGACTAGATACATCTCCACCATCAACTCTCCACCATTATTTTTTCCTGGCACTCCATGCTACCCAACCACTCCATCAGTTGGATAGTCTCTTACCCTAGCATTGAGATCTAATACCACTACATTAACATTTTTCCCTAAACCACCCATTTAAATCTATCTATAAAGCCTATCTTTCCTCTACACTCTTCCCACTATCAGGCCCATATGCACTTACAAAAACCCACATCTCCCTTCCCAGTTTCACCTTCATCCACATTAACCTTGAAGAAACCTCCTTCCACTCCACCACATGCTTACCTATCTCTTCACTTACTAGTATAGCCACCCCTTCTCTCCCTCATTCTCTCTTCACTCCTGACACCCTCCCAACTACACTCCCAAACTCAAACTTGCCCCTCCCTTTCAACTTAGTTTCACTCAATGCCAACACATCCATCTTTCTTCTCACAAACATACTGCCTATCTCTTCCCTTTTACTCTCATCTGTACCACATCCACACACATTAAAAGACCCAAACCTTAGGGTTCTGGTTGGAAAACTCCCAGACCCTCTTATGCCTTCACTTTTTTTAGGAATGTCTTTTGGGGCTACAGAGAGTAGGATGCCTAGTCCTATTCCCATCCCTTTTTTTTTTGTCATCTTTTACAACTCAAGTGGGTACACTCACTGGCAGTATTGTTTCTCCCCAACCACAGGGTTCAGCAAAAAAGGAAAAACATATTCAGAGAAGTGGTACAGGACAGTATTAAGAGTGGGGGACAGCATAATGGAAGGACAGTTGCAGTATTATAAAGTAGCATAATTTCCCTATCAATAGAAATTTCCTCTCTCACAGACAAAATGATGTGTGGCTCTGGTCTGTATGGGTACCCCATATAGACCCTAAAGTATCAGCCTTATGCTACTAAGCAGATTTTAACCTCAATAATATGCAGCCAATACCCCAGACAGGGGGAAATTAGATCATCATAATTAGGCTGGAATACCTTTTTATATATTAACTTAAAAAAAAAAAAAAAAAAATCTTGTGGGATAGCTATCATATTTCAGCTATATATGTGTGATTCCAAAGGGAGCCTTTTGTACCAGAGTATCAAATGATTACCGGTGTTATGAGTTGCTGAAAGAGAAAAAGTGGTGGGATGGGTTTTTCACATATATAATGTAGATGCTTGCTGGCTGAGTGGGTTAGAATGCCTCTACATGCAGCAGTGGTTGAAGTGGTGGCAGTTCAAACCCTGCTGCCAGTGAGTTAGGCCAAGAGTGGTTCATTGTAATTCCATGCTATAGAGTCCTCTGATAGTGGGAGTTTGCATTGTTAAACTGAATCATAATGCAGATGTTTGCTTAGACTTGGCCAATCCCCATGTAAGGAAGAGTCTTTTGATATCTTTATGTATATAAAGCAACATATTTTCAGGTAGACATCAAGTTGCAGTCTCATATTTATTTATTTGTTTGTTTTTTGGGCCTTTATGGATATGGAAAAGGCTTATGACAGGGTAGACAGGAAGGCACTGTGGGAGGTATTGCAGATATATGGGATAGGAGGAAAGCTATTAAGAGCAGTCAAGAGTTTTTATGAGAATAATAGAACTTGTGTTAGAATCAGAAATGGAGAGATTGAATGGTTTGAGGTAAAGGTGGGATTTCACCAAGGATGTGTTATGTTGCCTTCGCTGTTCAATTTATACATGGATGGGGTGGTGCGAGAGGTAAGTGCAAGGGTATGGGTCAGGGATTGGAGAGGGTTAAAGGAAATGGAGAAAAGTGGAAGATAAGCCAGCTGTTGTTTGGGAAAGTGTGTGAAAGAAGTTGAAAATAAATGTGGGTAAAAGTAAGGTAATGAGATGTATAAGGGGAGAAAGTGCCAGCAGACTGGAAGAGAATATTAAGAGAGAGAGATTGGAAGAAGTGGATAGTTTTAGATGCTTGGGTGCAAATGTGGTGGGAAAGGGAGGAGTGGAGGTGTAGGTAGAATGTAGATTGAGAGAAGCAAGTAAATGCCTTGGGGGATTAAAAAGTGTAGTGAGGAATGGACATTTGGGAATGGATGTTAAGAGGAGATTATATGAAGGAGTGATTGTGCCAACAGGACTGTATGGGGCAGAAACATAGAACATAAGAGAGGAAGAAAGGAGGAGTTTAAATATGTTTGAGATGAGGTGCCTGAAAAGTATGATAGGTGGGGGCTACTAGGCTGGACAGAGTGAGAAACGAGGAGGTGAGGAGGAGAACGGGAGTGGAAAGGGAGTTGTGAGGTAAGGGTTGATGAAATAGTATTGGGATGGTTTGAACACATGGAAAGAACGAATAAAGAAAGATTAGTAAAGGAGGTGTGGAAGGCAGAGGTAGATGGAGTGAACATGAGGGGGCAACCAAGGATGAGATGGATAGATGGAGTAAAAGGGGTATTGGGAAAGAGGAGAATGTCTGTTGAGGAAGGATGGGAGAGGACAGAAAGGGGTGAATGGAGAATGGTTGTATATGGATGATGCTATGATGCATGAGGGGGAGTGGGTAGGGGTTGGGGGTGAGGGAGTATGTGTGAAAAAATAATTTAGTGCAGCCTAAAGGGATTTCTCCCCATCTCTTTTTCTGCATGAGGGACAGAGTGGGGTGTCGCTGATTTAAAGAAGCTACCTTGCTGTGTATGTGTTGTATTGTGTGACACTGCTTCTGACCCAGGGCAGTGAGCGAGATGGAAATGCAGGGATGAGCCGTCATCCAGAAGGAGCCAAGATAAGAGGGAGGGAGAGTGGTGAATGGGAGTAGAGTATGTGGGGATGAAATGGATGGGAGTGGATTTTATACCCCCCATTTTTTTTTTTTTTTTTTTTTTTCTCTTCTTCTTCTCTATCACCCTTGTAAGGGAGAAAAGAGCCATAGGTATATGTATGTATATATTTTATTTTTATTACAGGGAAGTCAAGGATCTCATTCGTGCTGGTTGCCACAAACCTGTTTTTTGTTCCGTTCATGAGCGGTCCAAATCCACAACACCAAAAACGTTGAAGGAAAGTTATGCAGTTTGTGAAGTGCACAACAAATTTACATTCCTGTGGTCATTTGTCAGACATCATAGGAAAAAGAAATTGCTTGTGTTTCTTGCCACTTGTAAACAAGTAAGTATCTTTTTTTAACCCTGAGATGACACCAACCTCTATGACACATGAGTGGAAGTGGGGTACATCTGGTCTTGGGGAATTGTGTTTTTCGGGGTGATGAGAGCAGGTAAGGCACCTGGGTTGGATGGATGTCATGCAGAATGTCTGAAAAAAGGAGGCACAGTGATGGTGGACTGGCTGGTGAGGTTATTTAATGTTTGTTTAAGAGAGGGTAGAGTGCTGGAGGACTGGAGGAGTGCCTGTATAGTTCACTTTATAAGGGAAAAAGAGACAAGTATAGGTGTAGTAGTTTCAGAGAGGTCAAGTTGTTAAGTGTAGTTGGGAAGGCTTATGGGAGGGTATTGATTTAGAGGATTAGGAGAGGAACAGAGGAGTAATTGATGAGGAACAGTGTGAGTTTAGGACAGGTAGGGGTTGCAGGGAGGTATTGCAGATATATGGGATAGGAGGAAAGCTTTTAAATAGTAGTCAAGAGTACTAGGGGTTCTGTTAGGATTAGAAATGGAGAGTGAATGGTTTGAGGTAAAGGTGGGACTTCAGTAGGGATGTGTTATGTCGCCCTGACTGTTCAATTTATACATGGATGGGGTGGTGTGAGAGGTAAATGCAAGGGTAGTGGGTCAAGGATTGGAGATGGTTAATGAAAATGGAGAAAAGTGGGAGATAAACCAGTTGTTGTTGTTTGCTGATGACACTGTGCTTGTAGAAGGATCAGAGGGATCGAGGAAGTTAGTGACAGAGTTTGGGAAGGTGTGTGAAAGAAGTAAGTTGAAAATAAATGTGGGTAAAAGTAAGGTGATGAGATGTACAAGGGGAGAAAATGGTAGCAGACTGGAAGTGAGTATTAAGGGAGAGAGACTGGAGGAAGTGGATAGTTTTAGATACTTTGGGTGAATGTGGCAGTAAAGGGAAGAGTGGAGGTGGAGGTAGAATGTAGATTGAGAGAATCGAGTAAATGCCTTGGGGGATTAAAAAATGTAATGAGAAATAGACATTTGGGAATGGATACTAAGAGGAGATTGTATTTTTTACTTAGTTGTATTATACGGGAAGAGAGCTATGCTCATAGTGACCCATGTTTGTATCTTTCAGCATAAGTTTGTTCTTAAATTCTTGTATAGTTTTTGCATACACTGTTGCCTCATCCAATTTGTTCTAGATATCCACCACTCTGTGTGGGAAACTATTCTTTTTCAGGTCTTTTCTATATCTATCCTTTTTGAGTTTCTTTTCATGTCCTCTTGTTTTTCTCTTATCCTACTTTACTAAATCATCTCTGTCGAGGACTTTCATCCCTTTCATAATTCTGTAAATGGCCAGTAGATCTCCTCTTCCTCTTCTTTGTTCCAGGGTTGGTAATTCCAGTTTGGACAGTCTTTGTTTGTATGTCAATATAGAGTGCGTTGGTGCCATCTTTGTCATTGCTCTTTGAATTCTTTCTAATTTCTTTATATTCTTTTTAGTACTGAAGGAGTGATTGTGCCGATAGCACTGTATGGAGTAGAAACATGGAACATAAGAGAGGAAGAGTTTGAACATGTTTGTGATGAGGTGCCTGAGAAGTATGATAGGGGGGGTTACTAGGCTGGATAGAGTGAGAAATGAGGAGGTTAGGAGGAGAATGGCGGTGGAAAGGGAGTTGAGAGATAGGGTTGATGAAAGAGTATTGGGATGGTTTGAACAAATAGAAAGAATGCATGAAGAAAGACTAGTAAAAGAGGTGTGGAAGGCAGAAGTGGAAGAAGTGAACATAGAGGGGATGACCTAGGATGAGATAGATGGATGGAGTAAAAGGGGTATTGGGAAAGAGGGGAATGTCTGTTGAGGAAGGACAGAAGATAGGGGTGAATGGAGAATAGTTGTGTATGGATGATGCTGTGATGCATGAGGGGGAGTGGGTAGGGGATGCGGTTTTTATGCCTTAGTTTTTTGGCTACCTCCCTTATAAGGGGGGAAAAAGCCCTTGGTATATGTATGTATAGTCCAAGCCAATAGCATTAAGAATTTATGGCATTTTGATAAATGGACTTAGCTATCTCCCTTGTAAGGGGGAAAAGCTCTTGGTATATAGATAAATAAATAGATATGAAAAGAAGAACCTTATGCACACAGCTATAACCATGTATATAAAACTAAGCAAAACAAGTAAACACACACACTCACTTGATTTTTTAAGAAAAAAAGGTATTTTACACACTTGTCTAAATTTTATAACTTTGAAATCAGTGAACACACATACATGTATTACAATGAATATTAACATTTTTATCTTTGATATTTGCAGGTGAAGTACATATATGATATATTCTGCAAACTACATCCAGGCTTGAGTGTTTTGTGTTTACATGGAGCTATGCATCAACTGAGACGGATGGCTATATATGATGAGTTCTCCAAAAAGAAAAAAGCGTTGCTCTTTGCCACCGATGTTGCTGCAAGAGGCTTAGGTAGATAAATTTGATTTATATTTTTTTTCCCATCCCATATCCAATTGGATGTTACCCTTAAAGCAAAGTAGCTCTGTATAAAAAAATAAATAAGATGTGTGGTCAAGTAAATGACTATGAACAGGAGCCATCTAGTGCCCCTTCACCCCATCCATCTGTCTCATTCTTGGTCTTCCCTTCAAGTTCCTTTCATTCACTTCTGCTTTCCACACTCTTTGTGTAGATCTAGGTGTGAGTGAAAGTGGCAGAGGTGGGGAGAACCCTTAACCTGCATGGGGCCGAGATGGGAGAGATGAATGATTTTTTTTTATGGGTGTGTTTGGGTGAATAATTTGACATGGCCACCCCTTTACAAAGGAAAAACATCTTAAGGTATTTGTATGTTGGATAATCTATGAGCTATTAAAGGGTTAAGGCTCTTCATGATTTTGTTCTGGTTAACATCAAACAATCCCATTCAGCTTGGAGAGCACTCAGATTCTTAAGTTCAGATTTATAAATTGATAATGTGATTTTGATGGTGGCTGTATACCTCTAAAGGAATAGTGATTTCTTCTACTTTTTTGTACCCATTTTGGGTATTACACATGTTTGAATGTGCATTATATGAAGTGGACATGTGCTTCAACATGTATATTTTTGTACAAAATTGCCCTTATCCCAAAACTTTCAGATTTTCCATTGGTAGACTGGGTTGTACAGGCAGATTGCCCAGAAGATGTTACAACGTATATCCACAGGGTTGGCAGGACAGCACGATT
Source organism: Oratosquilla oratoria (assembly GCF_046742065.1). Taxonomy (NCBI): domain Eukaryota; kingdom Metazoa; phylum Arthropoda; class Malacostraca; order Stomatopoda; family Squillidae; genus Oratosquilla; species Oratosquilla oratoria. The sequence goes on from NC_134787.1 coordinate 34,003,298, forward strand.
GGATAGGGCTGGGAATAGCCTTCTTCTCGTTACACCCTCTGAAGAACCTGCCATGATTGCCAACCTTAATGCACGCAATATTGTGGTAGAACAACTTAGGTAAGGCACTTACTAAAGACACAGTCTTAAATATATACATGCCCTGTGACTTGTTGCATGTGCCTTAAGGGAGTGTCACATCGCTTTATAGAGTAGGTGAAATTAAATTTTCAAATATGCATTTAATGAACTTAGGTATAATTACCCCTTACATTAGTGTATAATTTCTCAGGGTAGGGTCTTGATTGAGAGGATTAGGAGAGGAACAGAGGGAGTAATTGGTGAGGAACAGTGTGGGTTTAGGACAGGTAGAGGTTGTGTAGATCTGATTGTTGTGGTAAGACAGACATGTGAGAAAGCCATAGGAAAAGGTAAGGACTTTTTTGGGCTTTTATAGATTTGGAGAAGGCTTATGACAAGGTAGTCAAAAAGGCAGTGTGGGAGGTATTGCAGATATATGGGATAGGAGGAAAGCTTTTAGGAGCTGTCAAGAGTTTTTACAAGAATAGTAGAGTGTGTGTCATGATTAGAAATGGAGAAAGTGAAGGGTTGAGGTAAAGGTGGGACTTCGTCACCCTGGCTGTTCAATTTATACATGGATAGGGTGATGTGAGAGGTAAGTGCAAGGGTGGTGGGTTGGAGATTGGAGATGGTTAAAGAAAATGGAGAAAAGTGGGAGATAAGCCGGCTGTTGTTTGCGGACGACACTGCGCTTGTAGCAGGATCAGAGGAGGGATTGAGAAAGTTAATGACAGAGTATGGGAAAGTGTGTGAAAGAAGGAAGTTGAAGACAAATGTGGGTAAAAGTAAGGTGATTAGATGTACAAGGGGTGAAAGTGTCATCAGACTGGAAATGAGTATTAAGGGAGAGAAACTGGAGGAAGTGGATAATTTTAGATACTTGGGTGCAAATGTGGCAGGAAAGGGAAGAGTGGAGGTGGAGGTAGAATGTAGATTGAGAGAAGTGAGTAAATGCCTTGGGTGGATTAAAAAGTGTAATGAGAAATAGACATTTGGGAATTGATGCTAAGAGGAGATTGTATGAAGGAGTGATTGTGCTGACAACACTGTATGGGGCAGAAACATGGAACATAAGAGAGAAGGAGTTTGAATATGTTTGAGATGAGGTGTCTGAGAAGTATGATAGGGGTTACTAGGCTAGATAGAATGAGAAATGAGGAGGTGAGGAGGAGAATGGGGGTGGAAAGGGAGTTGAGAGATAGGGTGGATGAAAGAGTATTGGGATGGTTTGGACACATGGAAAGAATGAGTGAAGATAGACTAGTAAGAGATGTGGACAAAGTGAACATGAGGGGGTGACCTAGGATGAGATGGATGGTTGGGGTAAAAGGGGCTTTGGGGAAAAGGGTAATGTCTGTTGAAGGATGGGAGAGGACAGAAGGTAGGGGTGAATGGAGAATGGTTGTATATGGATGATGATGTGATCCATGAGATGGAATGGGAGGTGAGGGAGTATGTATGAGAAAAATTGATGCAGCTCGAAGGGATGTCTCCCCATCTTCTCCTTCCTGCGTGAGGGGATGTGGGGGGAGAGGGGTCACTGATTTAATGAAGTGGCCTTGCTGTGGATATTCTGTGTCTTGCGACACTGCTTCTGACCCAGGGCAGTGGACAAGATGCAGGTATGACCCGTCATCTAGGAGGTGCCAAGATAGGAAGGAGGGTGGAGGGGAGTGTGATAGGGATGGAATGGGTGGGGGTGGTTTTTATGCCTTTGTTTTTTGGCTACCTCCCTTATAAGGGGGAAAAAAGCCTTTGGTATATGTATGTACCAGAATTTTTTTAATGATTGCTGGTGACACTCCCTTAATCTAGTGCTTTGTTGTAGGAAAAGTTTTTATTTTTTTTCTCTCTCTCTCTCTCTCCTTTCTCCAGTTGAGAGAGTACTCTGTCCTGAACAGATCATAGTTAAGGAAGGGTCTGCTTTTTTGGTGCACCATGGTAAGAAAAAAATTGATATTTACCACAGTTTGAATGTCTGATGGGTGCAGTACATCTTAATCAAACTCACACTCTCTCTATACATAGAGAGAATGGTCCAACTGAATGGTCTTATTAGAACACACATTTTTCTGTTATCAGATACCAGATCTTTGAGATAAATGCTAGATGAATGTGAAACAATACATTTTTTTATGGAGTGCAGAATTGGGGGAGTACATATTGTATGTATGTATGAATGAATGAATCGATAAGCTTCTGTTCATAGGGAAGGGAAGGTGATAGGAGAGTAGAAATACCTGTGCCAAAGTAATGTTGATTTTTGCTAATATAAGAAAATTTAACCCCATTAGTATTATAAAGATTTTGTTATAACAAATGTTGGTTGATTTTATTCAACTGAGGAACTGCCTGGGGGACTGGCAGTGGATACTTGCATAAGGTGGGTCTGAGAGTCATCTTCTTGCTGCCCATCTTCAAACACTCAACTTGTTCACTTTCATTTGGAGGTGCAGACCTGGGTGGCAGGGAAAACACTCAAGTCTTCAGACAGGGTCCAAGATCTCTCTTTATTAACTTGTTCTTTATTCCCTCCACCTGTGAGCACAAAGATAGCTGACACTTGGCGACAGCTCTCCTCCTGCTACTTTCACCCAGTGACATAGAAACAGTCTCACACTAATACAACACAGTTAATCCAAGGTTTCTTCCCAGAGAGATCCATGGAAGGGCCCAAAAACCATTACACCAGCTGCTGTGGAGGTGCGGGTTTCCAGTCAATGAAACTGGAGGCAACAGTTGAATGATTGATTAGGTTATTTTAATAATTTAGGTAGTATTTGCCCAAAATGGGTTTGGTTACTTGCTGCACACCCTAGGCTGGGGCTAGCTTCTCAACAGAAAACAGTTGTTGGATATTTGCTGTATGTATCATGATAATATAGGCTTTGTGGGATTTAATAACCACATCATTATTTATATACCAAAGGCCCTTTCTCCTTTTGAAAGCGGGTTTGCTAAATCAAAACACACACCTGTATCAAACTGTTAAAGCCTGTTTAACCACTCCCCATCCCAGCCTGTTGTAAGTTTAAATCCTATTATCATATACCATATGACATTACTTCATTATAGGGTTGATCCTCGCAAAATGCAGTCCATAGGAGTGAAGGTGGAAATAGTTCTTAGTAAATATGTCAACCTGAAAGAAGAAGCACAGAGAGCTTTTAAGGCATATTTGAAAAACATTTCCTTGATGAGGGACAAGAAGATCTTTGATGTCTCGTCAGTGGACCTTGATGCTTATGCTAGGTAAGGAAGATGATGTTTTGCACTCAAGATTTGAACCTCTTCAATATGAGTCAAATACTTGTGTGCACATTTGGCACAATGTTGATAATCACAAAATATGACCAAGCCTGTTCACAGAATATGGGGATCACTCAGCTACAACCACAAAATAGATATACTGTAATTAGGGCACCAATGCTGGCATCCTCATATATCCACTCATGTCTCATGTTGCTGACATCGGTGTTATTGTATACTAAGGGTTAACCCTTTTCCCTACTGTGGTGGGCTGTAATTTTGTGGAGAATGTACATACATATCAAAAGCCTGTCAAATGATGGTAAATTTTATTCAGCTGAAGAACATATTCATGGACTTAAAAAGGAGTTTAATTTGTTAAAACCCTTTACAAGGAGGATTATTTCCAAGAGTTGAATAAAAGTCTGTAATAAAATATGTAAAGTGTACCAATGGTTGGAATGATGACCTTTAATAGTTCTCTTGTATGTCTGAACCAGGTCACTAGGACTTGTCGTCACTCCAAGGGTGCGGTTTTTAGAAAAGCAAGTGAAAAGCAAGCTTAAGAAAGGGACTGAATCAGATGCCAGTATGGAAAATCCAGATAAGAAACAGCCTCGTAAAACAATGGACTTTGGAGCAGGTATGTTTATTGTGTACTTTGACTAAGCCATCTCCCTTGTAACAGGGAAATGACTCTAATGTATTTTCACATCATTATTGGCCCTTTTACTGTCATGCATACATAACCTGTCAGAATAATGTGGTACAGTGGTAAAGTATGTATAGTTGGCAGGCCAACACCAGGTTATGTTTGAGTTCTAAGCACTGCAGCTATTTCTGTTATGGATTGCAAATAGGCAGGGTGAAGTATAGTTAATGTGGTTGTCCAAAACTAATGATGTGTGCACTGCCAGTCATGTCACTACAGTGAGATTTAATCTATTCTATTATTCCCATCGAAACTGATTTTCCCATGCTGCTTCATTAAATGGTGAGGGACAAGTGATCACTCCCTCCTAGTGACAGTCTTGCAAAATAGATGTCAGAGAGAATTCTCTCTTTGTCACCCATCTTCAGAAACCATCAACACACTAGCCTCCTTCTAGAGATACTGACATTTTGTCTCTGGACTGGGCCCAAGATCTTTCTGTATCAGTTTTATTTCCCCCACTTTTTCACATAAGGAGAGCTGACAATTGGCAACTGCTCCTCCTCTGTTATAAGCCAGTGTTATATAAAGTCCCACACCAATACAGATGGCGGTTCAAAGTTTCTTCTCAGAGAGATCTATAGGAGGGCCTGAGGATCATTGCCAACCATTGTGGTGCTGTGGGTTTCCTCCAGTGAAACTATAGACAACAGTTATTATATTTATATGGAGTGAATGGAGAGTGGTTGTAAATGGATGAAAAAATTATGTGGCCTGAAGGGGTGTTCTTGTGTGTTACATAATTTTTTTGAGTGAATGAGGTGTGTGTGTTAGGGGGATCACCATATAATGAAGCAGTGGGGATAAAACAGGTTGGGGCCTGCATGCCTTTGACCAAAGCATTGTGTTGGAGGACAGTGATGACCCTTTATCCACAAGATGGGAGGGATAACAAAAGGGTTTTTGGTGGGTGTGGAATGGGTATAGGAAAGGTATGTGCTTTGACTTGGCCATCTCTTGTATAAAGGAAAAAAACCCTTGTTGTATGTATCATAAGATGACACCTCTTCCTCCTTGTCCACTCAAAATTATTTAACCACTTCAGTATGACTCAAATTCTTGTGTGCAGCATCAGCTGCCATATGTAATTTGCATCACACTACTTGCATTATGAAATATAAAGTCACTGCTGTATTACTTGTTCTCTTTTACTCTGAGTAATAATAAACACAGAAAACATGATCAAACCAGTTCACAGGATCCAGGGGTAACTCATGTACAACTACAAAAAATATAATCAAGATGCCAATGCCAGCATCCTTGTGTACCCACTCGTGCCTCATGATGCCTATGTAGGGGTCATTTTACTGAAGTAGTTAAGGGCTGCACCATTCTTTTATGTATCCACAACCTCCTATTCACTCCTATGTAATCTTTTTCCTAACATGCTTCATTCCACCCAACATTTCCTTTACTGTATAATTCATCTCTACATCTACTCCTCTTTTCACTGCCATATACAACCTCAAATGCTGAAAACTCCATTTCCTCCAGTCTCTCACACTTCACATTCAAGTTCAACCTGCCTCTCATCATCATTTCTTGTACATCTCATCACTTTACATTTGCCCACATTCTCTTGTAACTTTCTTCTCTCACACACACTTCCAAACTTGGTCACTCGCCGAACTAACATATGAGCAAAGACTATCCAAATTGAACCTACCAACTCTGGAACAAAGAAGAGAAAGAGGAGATTTGCTAACTATCTACAGAATAATGAAAGGAATGGAAGTTTTAGACAGGAACGACCCATTACTGTGGGAAAACTGTAAAACAAGAGGACATGGAAAAAAATTGAAAAAGGATAGTTATAGAAAAAACTTGAAAAGGAACAGTTTCCCACACAGAGCAATAAATACATGGAACAAATTAGACAACAAAACAGTATGTGCTAACACTATACAAGATTTTAAGATAAAACTTGATGCGGAGAGATACAAAGACGGGTCACCACGAGCATAGCTCCCCTTCCATATATTACAACTAGGTAAATACAAACTAGTTCAGTCTCTCCTCAGAACCAACAAATGCAGTGTCATCTGCAACCAACAACTGGTTCATCTCTTACATCCCTATTAAAGAGAGTAAGTACAGAGGAAGACTGCGAATCTTTTCAAGAAGACCTTGACAAAGTCTGGAAATGGAGTCAAAAGAGTGAAGTGAACTTCAAAATTAAGAAATATAGTATAATGGAATTTGGAAAAAGCAAAAATAGAATCTCGGGCCAATATAAAATTGGTACAAAGGAAGTTAAAAAAGTAAACTCGGAAAGGGACCTAGGAGTAACTATCTCAAATGACATGACACCAGACAAACATGTCAACAAATTAGTCGGAGAAACTTTTAACTTATTAAGATCAATGAAAGTAGCCTTTGACTACATGGATGAAGAAATGGTAAAGAAAATACTAGTTACACTGATAAGACCAAAATTGGAATATGCAGCATCACTATGGACACCTAGTACCAAAAAAACATAAAGAAACTAGAAAGAATTCAAAGAGCAATGACAAAGATGGCACCAACACTTTGCAATTTGACATACAAACAAAGATTGGATAAACTAAATTTACCAACCCTGGAACAAAGAAGAGAAAGAGGTGATTTGCTAACCATTTACAGAATTATGAAAGGGATGGAAATTCTTGATAGGGATGACCTACTAAAATGGGACAGAAGAAATACAAGAGGACACGAGAAGAAACTTAAGAAAGACAGTTACAGAAGAGATCTGAAAAAGAATAGCTTCCCACACAGTGATAGATATCTAGAACAAACTGAATGAGGAAACAGTGAGTGCTAAAACTATATATGACTTTAAGAAGAAACTGGATGTGGAAAGATACAATAGCGGGTCACTACGAGCATAGCTCTCTACCTGCAAAATACAACGAGGTACAACTAGAGACAAAAAATTCGAACTGGGAAGATGTGAAAAGTGGCGTCCTGCAAGGCTCTGTATTGGCTCCTTTAATGTTTGCCATTTATATAAATGATAAGGATGAGGGAGTAAATTGTTACATGAACTTCTTTGCTGACGATGCCAAATTACTCGAGAGTAAGAACAGAAGAAGATTGCAGATCGCTACAAGAAGACCTAGACAATATATGGGAGTGGAGTCAGATGTGAGATGAACTTCAACATTAAGAAATGTAGCATAGTGGAATTTGGAAAAAACAAATATAGAGTATCGGGTTAATATAGAATTGGAAACAAAGAAGTCAAAAAAGTCGATTCAGAAAGGGACCTTGGAGTAATCATCTTAAGTGACCTGACACCAGATAAACATGTCAATAAATTATTTGGAGAGACTTTTAACTTATTAAGATCAATGAAAGTGGCCTTCAACTACATAGATGAGATGGTTAAAAAAATAGTGGTTACACTGATAAGACCTAAACTAGAATATGCTGCAACACTGTGGGCACCTAGCACAAAGAAGAACATAAGAAAATTAGAAAGAATCCAAAGAGCAGCGACAAAAATGGCACCTACACTGTCAAATCTGACATACGAACAAAGATTGGAGAAATTACATCTGTCAACACTGGAACAGAGAAGAGAAAGAGGTGATTTGTTGACCATTTACAGAATTATGAAAGGGATGGAAATTCTCGATAGAGATGACTTATTAAAGTGGGACAGAAGAGAAACAAGAGGACACGAAAAGAAACTAAAGAAGGACAGTTACAGAAGAGACCTGAAAAAGAATAGCTTCCCACATAGAGTGATTGATGTCTGGAACAAACTAAATGGAGAAACAGTGAGTGCCAAAACTATACACGATTTTAAGAATAAACTGGATGCGGAGAGATACGAAAATGGGTCACTACGAGCATAGCTCTTGTCCCGTAAAATACAACTAGGTAAATACACACACACACACACACACCTACATATAGAGGACATGAAAAGAAACTAAAGAAGGACAGTTTCAGAAGAGACCTGAAAAAGAATAACTTCCCATATAGAGTGATTGATGTCTGGAACAAACTAAATGGAGAAACAATGAATGCCAAAACAATACACAATTTTAAGAATAAACTGGGTGCGGAGAGATACGAAAACAGATCACTATGAGCATAGCTCTCCTCCCTTAAGATACAACTAGGTAAATACACACACACACACACACACACCAAGGGCTTTTTTCCTCGTACAAGGGAGGTAGCCAAGTCAAAAGGCATATACCTACTCCTTTTTGACCTTCACACATGTTCTGTTACTCATGTAAGAAATTATGGCAGCCTTCAACAGACTTTCCTATATATCATATATCTGCAGTACACTCCACAATACCTCATCAGTGTATCATGGTGCCAATTGGTAAATGGTATGGAGTGGGAAGGGATGGTAAATGGATGGTAATGGGTATGGATAGTAAATGGTAAATGGGTATGGATGGTAAATGGTAAATGGGTATGGATGGTAAATGGGAATGGAGTGGGCAGGGATGAAATAAGAAACAATATAGATTTAATATATCTAGACTTTGCAAAAGCTTTTGATACCGTCCCACACGAAAGACTACTTACTAAATTAGCTTTACACGGAATAAGTGGTAGCCTATTAAGTTGGACTAGTAATTGGTTGAATGGTCGAAAACAAAGAGTTGTTTTAAATGGAAAAACTTCTAGATGGGAAAATGTTACAAGTGGAGTTCCTCAGGGTTCCATTCTTGGGCCACTTCTATTCATAGTATATATGAACGATATAGACCATGGACTAAGATCTACTGTTTCCAAATTTGCTGATGATACAAAACTGTGCGGAATGGCAAATGATCACTTAAACCAATTAGATATTCAAGAAGATTTAGATAAATTACAGCAATGGTCTGAAAAGTGGCTAATGAAATTTAACACGAGTAAATGCAAGGTAATGCACATAGGTAAAAACAACAATAAGTACGATTACAAGTTATTTGGAAATTCGTTAACAGAAGTGGATAGTGAAAAAGATCTTGGCGTAATTATCAGTAACGACCTCAAATCATCCAAGCAGTGTATTTCAGCCTCTGAGAAAGCAAATAAGATTCTAGGACTGATTGCGCAATCTTTTGATTTCAAAAGTCCATCGCTCATTAACAAGCTATATAAATCGTTAGTTCATCCACATTTGGAATATGCTGTTTCTGTATGGTCACCGAATCTCATTAAAGACATTGACATTGTGGAAAAAGTACAAAGGCGAGCCATAAAACTGATTCCAAATATAAAAAATAAATCATACGAAAATCGACTAAAACATATTAATATGTTGACCCTAAAAAAGCGTAGACTCAGAGGTGACTGGATACAGGTCTTTAAGATTCTAAAGGGAATTAATAACACCAAAATTGACGAAACTTTCACAATGAATGAGAATCAGAAAAGAAATGATGGTCTCAAACTATCCGTAAATAGATTCAATTTGGAAGTAGGTAGAAACAACTTTGCCAACCATGTAGTTAATGAATGGAATAAAGTTCTTGCACAGGTAGTGCAATGTAGTTCAGTTCGAAGCTTTAAGACTCATCTAAATAAACACCTAAGCAAGATGCTGTAATGATTATAATTTATTTTATATTATTTGTTTTTGCTTTGTTATCATTTGTGTGTTTGGTTTTCATTTATTATTAGTTATGTGTCAATTTATTATTATTTACTGTTTACCTGTTTGTTTGTTATTCAACTATACCTATGCATTTATTTATGTATTTTGTTTGTTGCATACATTATTATAGTTTTTTTTTTATAATTATTATTTTATTATTATTATGTTGTTGTTTTTTCGCATCCGACCTAGATATGGACCAAAAGGTCTCCTGTCGGCATGCTCCGCCTTTGTAATCCTTTGTAAAATGAGTTTGAGTGAAATTATGCCTTCTGACTTTGGCCACCTCCCTTGTAAGGGAGAAAAAGCCCTTGGTATATGTATGTATATCTATTTTTCCCTCTCATTTCATCTTTCCATTTATTTGCACACAGATGGCAGTGATGATGATGATGAAGATGACTTCTTGACACTTGGGAAGGAAAAACATCAAGATTCAGATAGTGCTACAGATGAAGCTTCATTACAGATGCATCGGAAGAAAAAACCTGTTACAAAGGTTGCAGCTGTTAAAAAATTACTGAAATCAAAAGTTCCAGTAAACAAGAGAATTGTATTTGACGGAGAAGATGAAGATCCTGCAAAACTGGTGAATATTAATTTGCTTCAATGCAAGATATATATCTTATTTTAAGTTGTCATTATTCTTTATTCCCCCCCCCCCAATAGATTTTGTTTTGATGAACACCAAATACCCCAGCAATGAAATTATATGTCATAATGATAGAAGAATGAAAAGGGTTCTCTGCCACTAACATGAATATAATTATATTTGTGGATTTGCCTATGCCGTGTCGTGTCCTTTTTGGCTACCCCCCTGGTAAGGGGGAAAAAAGCTGTATGATGTATGTATGTATGCCTATGCTTTGGGGGATTAAAAAGTGTAATGAGAAATAAACATTTGGGAATGGATGCTAGAGGAGATTGTATGAAGGAGTTATTGTGCTAACAGCACTGTATGGGGCAGAAACATGGAACATAATAGAAGAAGAGTTTAAATGTGTTTGAGATGAAATGCCTGAGAAGTATGGTAGGGGTTACTAAGCTGGATAGAGTGAGAAACGAGGAAGTGAGGAGGAGAGCGGGGATGGAAAGGGAGTTGGGAGATATGGTTGATGAAAGAATATTGGGATAGTTTGGAGACATTGAAAGAATGAGTGAAGAAAGATTAGTAGAAGAGGTGTGGAAGGAGTACACATGAGGGGGTGACCAAGGATGAGATGGATGGATGGGTTAAAAAGGGTATTGGGAAAGAGGAGAATGTCTGTTGAGGAAGGAAGGGAGAAGACAGAAGATAGGTGTAAGTGGAGAATGGTTGTGTATGGATGATGCTGTGATGCATGGAAAGGAATGGGTAGGGGATGGGGCAGGGTGAGGGACTATGTGTGAATGATATTTTGATGCAGCCTGAAGGGATTTACCCCATCTTCTCTCTACATGAGGGGACAGAGAAGGAGAGGTGCTGATTAAATGAAGCAGCCCTGCTGTGGATATCCTGTATCTTGCTATATTGCTTCTGACCCAGGGCAGTGGGCAAGATACTTCATCCAGGAGCCAAGAAAAGAGGGAAGGAGGGGTGGTGAATACAGTAGAAGTGGAATATGTGGGGATGGAATGAGTGGAAGTGGATTTATGTCTTTGACTTTGGCTACCTTCCTTGTAAGGGAGGGGAAAAGCTGTTGGTGTATGTATGTATGTATTTACCTAGTTGTATTATACGGGAAGGGGAGCTATGCTCGTAATGACCTGTCGTTGTATCTCTCAGCATCTAGTTTGTTCTTAGATTCTTGTATGGTTTTTGCACACACTATTGTTTCATCCAGTTTGTTCCAGGCATCCCCTACTCTTTGTGGAAAACTATATATATATATTTTTTTCAGATCTCTTCTATAACTACCCTTTTTGAGTTTTTCATGTCCTCTTGTTTTTCTTATATCTCACTTTAGTAAGCCTTCTCTGTCAAGGACTTTCATCTCTTTTTCTTAATTCTGTAAATGGCCAATAGATCTCTTTTTCCTCTTTGTTCCAGGGTTGGTAGTTCCAGTTTAGACAATCTTTGTTCATATGTCAATTTTGAAAGTGTTGGTGCCAACTTTGCCGTTGCTTTTTGGATTCTTTCTAACTTCTTTATATTCTTTTTTGTGCTGGGTGTCCATAATGTTGCAGCATACTCCAATCTTGGTCTTTTCAGTATGACCAATATTTTTTTTACCATTACTTCATCCAAGTAATTAAAAGCCACTTTTATTGATCTTAGTAAATTGTAGGTTTTTCGGACTATTTTGTTTATATGCTTGTTTGGTGACATGTCTGTTAATAATTACTCCTATGTCCTTTTCGGAGCTAACTTTTTTTTACTTCTTTTGTACCAATTTTATATCGTCCTGATATTCTTTTTTTTACTTTTTCCAAACACCATTATACTACATTTTTTGATGTTGAAGTTCACCTCCCACTTTTGGCTCCATTCCCAGACTTTGTCCAGGTCTCTTTGTAATGATTCACAGTATTTTTCTGTACTTTCTTTAGTAATTTTGCATCATTTGCAAAAAAAGTTCATATAACATTCCACACCTTCATTAATGTCATTTATATATATAGCAAACATTATTGGAGCTAATACAAAACCTTGTGGGATTCCACTTATCATTTCTTCCCAGGTTGAGTTTTTATCTCTAAGTGCCACCTTCATTTTTCTCCCATGCAAGAAATCTTCCATCCATTTCAATAAATTTCCTTTTACATCTCCTGTTATTTCGAGTTTTCTTAATAGCTTCTTGTGTGGTACTTTATCAAATGTATGTATGTATGTAAGCATATTCTTGGATTTTTCATAGAAGAAAAGACCAGACATTCTGTAGTCTCTAGCCCATTGCCCATCAACCCCCACTCATCCCCCATCCCTCTTACCCAGTTAAGTTGTTGTTTGACCATCACTGAGAATGTTACTCTCCCTGCTAAGCCATTTTATTTTTTTATTTTTTATTTTTTATTTTTTTTTTTTCCACATGTATGCATTACAAATTCTTAGAACTTTACCAATTATTGTACAGTACTGTACTGTTATTTTGTGTTGAAGAGGGCTTGTTTTTAAAGTCTAGGGCTCTAGAATGTTTTGATATATTGATGTTGATTTAACTGCCTTCCAGGAGTTATTTCATTATGTCATGTGTCTAGGGTGGTTAGAAATTATTAACTTCTGTGTGGGTGGGGAGTTGCTTGTATACTGTAGTGGTGAAATGAGTAATTGAGCAGGGCTTGGCTTGTTCTGAACCAACTTTGTACATACATACATACATATACCAAAGGCTTTTTTCCCCATTACAAGGGAGGTAGCCAAAAAACAAAGGCATAAAAAACCACTCCCACCCCTTCCATCCCTGTTCCACTCCACCCCCTTCCCTCTCTCTCATCTTGGCACCTCCTGGATGATGGGTCATCCCTGCATCTTATCCACTGCCCTGGGTCTGAAGCAGTCACAAGACACAGCACATCCACAGCAAGGCCGCTTCATCCCCACCCACTTCACCCCCATTCACTACCCCCCCTCCCTCCCTCCCTCCCTCTTATTTTGGCTCCTCCTGGATGACAGGTCGTCCCTGCATCTTGCCCATTGCTTTAGGTCAAAAGCAATGCAGCAAGACACAGCACATCCATAGCAAGGCCACTTCATTTAATTGGCAAATCCCCCTTTCTGTTCCCTCATGTAGAAATATTTAAGACGAGAGAAATCCCTTAGGGCTGTGTCTAAATATCATTCATACATAACCACTGCCTAACCCCACCAACTCCCTTCCATGTATCACATCATCATCCATACACAACAATTCTCCACTCACCCCTATCTTCTTCCTTTCCCATTCCTTCCTCAACAGACATCCCCCACTTGCTCAATGCCCCTTTTACCCCATCCATCCATCCATGACCTCCTCAGTTGCCCCTTCCTTTTCACTCCATCCACCTCTGCCTTCCACACTTCTTTTACTAATCTTTCTTCACCCATTCTTTCTGTGTCCAAACCATCCCAATAGTCTTTCATAATGTACATATACATAGTTGTCTATATGTACCTAAAGTTTTTCCCACCTTACAGAGGAGGTACCCAAAGTCAAAAGGCATAATTCCATTCCCTCCAGTTTCATCTCCACCTACTCCACTCCCACTTATTACCCCTCCCTCCTTCTTTTCTTGGCTCCTCCTAGATGACGGTTCATTCCTATATTTCACCCATTGCCGTGGGTCAGAAGCAATGCAGCAAGACACAACACATTCACAGCAAGGCAGCTTCATTTAATTGGCAACCCCCTCTTCGTCCCCTCATGCATAAAAAGAGAAGGCAGAGAGAAATCCTTTCAGGCTGCATCAAAATATCATTCACATATAACTGCTCCCTAATCCCTCCTATCCCCCACCCATTTTCTTCCATGCATTACAGCATCATCCATAAACAACCATTTTCCACTCATGTGAGGTGGAATGGGTGGGGGGTGGAGGGAGAGGGAGTATGTGTGAGAAAAAATTGACGCAGCCTAAAGGAATTTCTCCCTGTCTTCTCCTTTTCTGCACGAGGAGACGGAGAGGGGGGGTCACTGATTTAATGAAGCAGCCTTGCTGTGGATGTGCTGTGTCTTGTGACACTGCTTCTGACCCAGGGCAATGGACAAGATGCAGGGATGACCCATCATCCAGGAGGTGCCAAGATAAGAGGGAGGGTAGAGGGTGGAGGGTGATACGGATGGAATTGATGGGAGTGGTCTTTATGCCTTTGTTTTTTGGCTACCTCCCTTGTAAGGAGGACAAATGCCTTTGGTGTATGTATGTATATATGGTATATCTATATATATATATATATATATATATATATATATATATTATATATATATATATATATATATATATATATATATATATATATATATATATATATATATATATATATATATATATATGTACAACACTGGGTTTCAGTGATTAGAGATACATTTTAACGACCACAATACACTTTAATTCTAAGCCATCAACATCGGGAGACCCAATGGAGGCCACAACCAGAAATTGAAATGTGGTACTGCCGAGGACTTGAATTCAGCGATCACATGACAAGTGCCATAGTAACTAACCAACTACACCATCTTGATGGCGTAGTTGGTTAGTTACTACGGCACTTGTCATGTGATTGCTGAGTTCGAGTCCTCGGCAGCACCACATTTCAATTTCTGGTTGTGGCCTCCATTGGGTCTCCTGATGTTGGTGGCTTAGAATTAAAGTACACTGTGGTTGTTAAATATATATATATATATATATATATATATGTATATATATATATATAATATATGTATATACATATATATTATATATATATATATATATACATATATATACGTACATATGCATATATATACATACATATATATATATATATATATACACATACATATACCAACGGCTTTCTCCCCCCTTTCAAAGTGAGGTAGCCAAAGTCAACAGCATAAATCCACTCCCATTCACCACCCTCCCTCTTTTCATGGCTCCTCCTGGATGACGGGCAAAATATGTATATAAGGCTAAATATATAATGTATATATGATAATATACATGTATTCAGTATTAAAGGGATCAATAAAATTTTAGTAAAGCATCAATATTGGTAATAAGAATGGACCAGCAGTGGGTACCTGCAAGTAATGGCCCATAAGATGGACATCAGATTGGCAAAATATGTATATAAGGCTAAATATATAATGTATATATGATGATATACATGTATTCAGTATTAAAGGGATCAATGAAAATTTAGTAAAGTATCAATATTGGTAATAAGAATGGACCAGCAGTGGGTACCTGCAAGTAATGGCCCATAAGATGGACATCAGATTCATCTACTTGTAGCTGGTCTTTGAAAATCATCAACACTGTTGCCAACATCTGCAGCTGCAAACCTACTGGTTTCTCCATGGTGTGACACTCAGTGTGAGTTATTTAATCAATACTCTAGAATTGTATTAGTCTCATGGACATTCACAATCATTTATTCTTCCTCAAAGGTTTCTTCAGCAGCTGAAGAGGAGGGAGGGATTGACATTGAAGTGATGCAGAAAGTTATGAAGGAAGAAGATCGTCTTGATAAAAAGGTCCAGTCAGCCAAAATTAAAGATAAACACAGGCAAGTGTCATTACAGTTTAAAATACTTCTGCCAGGCTAAGATATTTACTGTCTTAGTGGGGTAGTGTGATTTTGTTTATTTTCATAATCAGTCAATTGTGTTCACATGTGAGGAATTCTCTATTTGTTAAATTTCTTTTTATCCAACTATAATGTAGTTCTGACTGTCATTGTATAATTCAGTGGAGCTGATGTGATACTGTCTTCCTAGTACAAGTTTTCCTAATATATAAAGAAAAAATTATCTTTATTGTGAAATTTTATTTTTGTTTAAAATGTTTGAGAAAAAGATCCCTATGGTATCATTTCTCACAATCAAAATTTGGATGTGTTACTAGTGGAGCAAGATTAGTATTGTGAATAGAAATATTTTCTTTTCCAGGAAAGAAAGGCAGAAAGAAAAAGCAGAGAGGAAAGCTCAGAGAAGAAAGGATGAGGAAAAACAAGATGAAGAGGAAGATGATGATGATGATGATGAAGATGAAGATGAAGATTTTGATGAATACACACAGGCTATCATTGATGAACTACCAGATCCTGATAAGCTTTATAAGAAAAAGAGTGAGAAGGAGGAAGATAGTACAAGTGAAGAAGAGGACAGTGAAGATAATGAAGATATTTCAGAGGAAGATGAGGAGGAGGAGAAAGAGGAAGATAATGTTTCACATGCAAAACCAAGGTATTGCTAGCTTTTATGTTCATTTCAGGTACTATATCTTGGACAGTACAACTCTATAGTTAATTAGACAATTGTAATTAGGGTTTAGGGAGAAATGCCAATGTAGTGGTATTGGGAGACCTTAATGAGGTAGGAAATGAACCAATAGACAGAGTGGTTGGGAAGTGTGGAGTTCGAAGAAAAAATTGTAGTGGAGAGTTGATGGTGGAGATGTGTCTAGAGAGTTGATGATAGCAAATATAGTGTTTAGGAAGAAAGTCAAGCATAAGTACACATGAGAGAGGGTGGTGGACGGAAGGGTGGTATATAGAGTATTAATGGATTATATAGTGGTAACCAGGAGAATAGTAGGAAGAGTTGAGGATGTACATGTCCTAAGGGGAGAGAGTGGGGGAATATCTGATCAGTTTTTGGTGGAAGGTAAGTTGATAATGGAGGATAGATGGAGAAAGAGGAAAAGGACAGAAGGTAGGGAGGTGCTTAAAGTGAACTGCTTAAATGAGAAAGAAAAAGAAGAGTACAAGAAGAAGCTGAGAGAAGAGTGGGAGAGAGTGAATGATAGAGTAGAACTAGGATTGGAGGAGAAATGGGGATGATTCAAGGAGGGAGTCACAAAGTATGCAAAGATGGTGTGTGGAACAAGGAGAACAGGAGAAAATAGAAGGAAGGGTAGTGAGTGGTGGGATGAGGAAGCAAAGAAGGTTGTAGAAGAGAAGCAAGCAAGCATTCACAGATTGGTTACAAAATAGGACAAAAGAATCATGAAAGGTATAAAGAGAAGAGAAGTAAAGCATAAGATAAAGGAGGCAAAAAGGAGAGATGTGAAATAGGGTAAGAGTATGACAAAATTTTGAAAGTAATAAAAAGATGTTTTGGAAAGAAATTAAGAGAGGAAGAGGAGCCAAATCTAGTAGAGAAGAAAAGGTAAAAGGTGCAGATGGAGAGATGATAATGGAAGAGACGATAAGATGAAGATGGGCATAGTATTTTAGAGAGTTGCTAAATGTGAAGGAGGATAGGGATGGAAAGGTAGTTGCAGTGGGAAGCACTAAGAAAATGACTGTGATGAGTGAGGAAAATGGAGGAGAAATAAGGAAAGATGAGGTGAAGGCAGTTGTTAAGATGGGTTGGATGGGTGTCATGCAGAATGTCTAAAAAAAGGAGGTACAGTGATGGTGTACTGGCTGGTGAGGTTATTTGATGTTTGTTTAAGAGAGGGTAGAGTGCCAGAGGACTGGAGGAGTGCCTGTATAGTTCCACTTTACAAGGAAAAAGGGGACAAGTGTGAGTGTAGGATTTTCAGAGGGATTAGCTTGTTAAGTGTAGTTGGGAAGGCTTATGGGTGGGTCTTGACTGAGAGGATTAGTAGAGGAACAGAGGGAATAATTGGTGAGGAACTGTGGAGTTAGGACAGGTAGGGGTTGCGTGGATCAGATTTTTGTGGCAAGACAGATATGTGGGAAAGCTTTAGGAAAAGGTAAGGATGTTTTTTGGGCCTTCATGGATTTGGAAAAGGCTTATGACAGGGTAGATAGGAAGGGACTGTGGGAGGTATTGCAGATATATGGGATACAAGGAAAGTTTTTAAGAACAGTCGAGTTTTTACGAGAGCAGTAGAGCTTGTGTTAGAATCAGAAATGGTGAGTGGTTTGAGGTAAAAGCAGGACTTGCCAGGGATGTTGTTCAATTTAAACATGGATGGGGTTGTGCAAGAGGTAAATGGAAGGATAATGGGTTGGGGATTGGAGATGGTTAAGGAAAATGGAGAAAAGTGGGAGATAATCCAGTTGTTTGCTGATGACGCTGCACTTGTGGCAGAATTAGAGGAGGGACTGAGGAAGTTAGTGACTGAGTTTGGGAAGGTGTGTGAAAGAATGAATTTGAAAATAAATGTTGGTAAAAGTAAGGTGATGAGATGTACAAGGGAGAAAGTGGCAGCAGACTGGAAGTGAGTATTAAGGGAGAGAGACTGGAAGAAGTGAATAGTTTTAGATACTTGGGTGCAAATGTGGCATGAAAGGGAGCAGTGGAGGTGGAGGTAGAATGTAGATTGAGAGAAACCAGTAAATGCCTTGGGGTATTAAAAAGTGTAATGAGAAATAGGTATTTGGGAATGGATGGTAAAAGGAGATTGTATGAAGGAGTGATTGTGCCAACAGGACTGTATGGGGCAGAAACATGGAGCATAAAAGAGGAAGAGAAGTTTGAATGTGTTATGTGTTTGAGATGAGGTGGCTGAGAAGGATGATAGGGATTACTAGGCTAGATAGAGTGAGAATGTGAGGAGGAGATGGTGGTGGAAATGGAGTTGGGAGATAGAGTTAATGAAAGAGTATTGGGATGATTTGGACATATGGAAAGAATGAGTGAAAAACAATTAATAAAAGAGGTGTGGAAGGAAGGAATATGATGGAGTAACCAAGGATGAGATGGATGGATGGGGTAAAAGGGGCATTGGAAAAGAGGGGAATGTCTGTTGAGGAAGAATAGGAGAGGAGAGAAGACACGGATGAATGGAGAATGGTTATGTATGGATGATGTTGTGATGGATGAAAGGGAATGGGTGGGTGATGGGGGGTGAGGGAGTATGTGTGAAAAATAAATTGACGCAGTCCGAAGGGATTTCTCCCCGTCTTCTCCATTTTTGCATGAGAGGACAGAGAGGGGGAGTTGCAGATTTAATGAAGTGGCCTTGCTGTGGATGTGCTGTGTCTTGCGACACTGCTTCTGACCCAGGGCAGTGGGCGAGATGCAGGTATGGCCCATCATCCTGGAAGAGCCAAGATAAGAGAGAGACAAGGGGTGGATGGGAGTGGAGTATGTGGGGATGTAATGGGTGGGAGTGGTTTTTATGCCTTTGTTTTTTTGGCTATCTCCCTTGTAAGGGAGAAAAAACCTTTGGTATATGTATGTATTTTGTTATTGATTTGTAGCCTTGAATAAATTCAGGGGTTGTTATTTTAGGAATATGCCGAAAGATGTAGTGCCTTTTTCATTTCATTTATGCAGAATGTTATCCTAACAGTTCTGTCAACATTGTAGTACACAAAATAAATAATCATTTTCTGGTCTCCTACAGTGGTAAACGGAAAGCACAGCCATATATCAAGGACGCCAAGAAGCCACGTGGTTTTGCAAACAACTTAAATGACATGTCAACAGTTGAAAAGGAAGAATTAGCATTACTACTACTCAGGAAAGGAAAATAAGTATCTGGTAGGTATTTGTCTATATACCAAGAGCTTTTTCCCCCTATAAGGGAAGTAGCCAAGTCACAGGCACATACCTACCCCCACCCTTTCCCCCCACTCATCTTATCTCCTCATGGATGGTGGGTCATCCTTGTATCCCACCCACTGCCCTGGGTCAGAAGCAATGCAGCAAGAGACAACATATTCACAGCAATGTCACTTCACCTAATTAGCAACCTACCCCTCTCTGTCCCCTCATACAGAAAGAACATGGAGAGAAATTCTTTTGGGCTGGTCAAAATATCATTCACACATAAGCATCCCCCTATCCCCCAACTCCCACCCCTCCTTTCCTTGCATAACAGTATCATCTATACACAGTCACTCTCCACTCATCTCTATCTTCTGCCTACTCCCTTCCTCAACAGACATTCCCCTCTTGGTGAACGCCCCCTTTACCCCATCCATTCATTTCATCCTTGGTTGTCCCCTCAAGTTCCCTTTACTTCTGCTTTCCACACATCTTTTACTAATTTTCCATCACTCATTCTTTCCATGTGTCCAAACCATCCCAATACTCTTTCATCAGCCCTATCTGCCATCTCTTCCACTTCCATTCTCCTCCACACCTCCTGGTTTCTCTTTCCAACCTAGTAACACCTACCATATTTCTCAGATTTTTCATCAAACACTTTTCCTCTCTGTCTCCCTTAAATTTCATTACAATGCTGCTGACACAATCACCCCTTCATACAATCTCCTCTTTGCATCCATTCCCAGATGTCTATTTCTCATAACACTTTTTAATCCCCCAAGGCATTTACTTGCTTCTCTCAATCTACAATTTACCTCCACCTCCATTCCTCCCTTTCCTGCCACATGTGACCCCAAATACCTAAAGCTATCCACTTCCTCCAGCCTCTCTCCTTTTAGACTTACTTCCAACTCACTGCCATCCTCTACCCTTGTACATCTCATCACTTTACTTTTACCTACATTTGCCTGCAACTTTCCCCTATCACATACCTTCCCAAACTCTGTCACTAACTCCCCTAAACCTTCCTCTGATCCTGCCACAAGTGTAGTACCGTCAGCAAACAACAACTGGCCCACCTCCCATATAAGAATCCCAGTTATCCAATATTCTTAAGGAATGTTTAACAAACATCATGACTATTTTTCTTGTTGAGATTCATTAAATATTTTTGAAGTGAAGAGAAGAAAAGTTGAAATGTGTTTTAGATCAAATGTCTGAGAATTATGGTAGGGGTTACTGGGCTGGATAGAGTGAGAAATGAGGAGGTGAGGAGGAGAGCGGGGTGGAAAAGGAGTTGGGAGATAGAGTTGATGAAAGAGTATGGGAATGGTTGTCTCATGGAAAGAATGAGTGAAAATAGATTAGTAAAAGAAATTTGAAAGGCAGAGGTGGATGGAGTGAACAGGAAGGGGTGACTGAGGAGATGAATGCGGTAAAGGGGACATTGAGAAAGAGGGAGATATCTGTTGGGGAAGGAAGGGAGGAGACAGATAGGGGTGAGTAGAGAATGGTTGTGTATGGATGATGCAGTGATGCATAGAAGGGGGTGAGGGTTAGGGAGTGGTTATGTGTGAATATTTTGACATAGCCCAAAGGGATTTTTCCCGGTCTTCTCTTTTTCTGCATGATGGGACTGAGAGGGCGGGTCACTGATTAAATAAAGTGGCCTTGCTGTGGATGTGCTGTGTCTTGCTGCATTGCTTTTGACCCAGGGCAGTGGGTGAGATGCAGGGATGACACCATCATCCAGGAGGAGCCAAGAAAAGAGGGAGGGGTGGTGAATGAGAGAGGAGTGGGTGGGGATGAAATGTGTGGGAATTGAAATAGGCCTTTTGATCTTGCCTACCTTCCAAGTAATGGGGGTAAAGCCCTTGGTATATGTATGTATGTATGTATTTATTTATTTTTAGATTAATATCTTTTTTAAGGAGGAAGGGTGACTCTCCACATTATGAAGCAGTGAAGTAAATCAGTTTTGCCATGTGGAAGAATTGCAACTTAATGCATTGTCCTTGATTCTGGTGGTGTGGCATGGTACAGAAGACAAGAAGGGTGTTAACTGGATTTTATATATGACATGAATGTGTGTATTGACACCATCACCCCATTATAAGGGGGAGAGAGACTATGGGGTGTGTCTGTGTGTGAGTGAACGTGTGTGTGAAAGTGAGGGAGTGAGTGATCTCCATGGCCTTTTGAGACCAACAGATGCCATGAATGAATGTTATTGATTGATTGGTTGGTGTTTATGTGTTATTATGTAATTATTAGTAAAAGAAATGAGTGGTAGAGTGAGAAACAATGTGAGGAGGAGAGCGTGGGTGGAAAGGGAGTTGGGAGATAGGGTTGATGAAAGAGTATTGGGATGGTTTGGACACATAGAAAGAATGAGTGAAGAAAGATTAGTAAAAGAGGTGTGGAAGGCAAAGGTGGAAAGAGTGAACATGAGTAGGCAACCAAGGATGAAATGGATGGATGGGGGAAAAGAGGCATTGATAAAGAGGGGAATGTTTGGTGAGGAAGGGAGAAGACAGAAGTTTGGGGTGAGTGGAGAATGGTTGTGTATAGATGATGCTGTGATGCATGGTAGGAAATGGGGCAGTGAGGGAGTATGTGTGAATGATGTTTTCATGCAGCTGGAAGGGATTTCTCCTATCTTTTCTGCATGAGGGGAAGGAGAGGAGCTACCAACTAAATGAAGTGGCCTTGCTGTGGATGTGCTGTGACTTGCTACATTGCTTTTGACCCAGGGCAGTGGGTGAGAGGCAGGGATGACCCATCATCCAGGAGGAGTTAAGATAAGAGGGAATGTGGTGAATGGGAGTGGAGTATGTGGGGATGGAATGGGTTGGAGTGGATTTTATGCATTTGTAAGGGGGGTAAAAGCCATTGGCATATGTATGTAATTTATTTTTTATTTTATTTTATTTTTTGTTTTCAGAAGTGGCTGCTTGATGTCAGCAGATGTACAAAACTGAATGGGCTGAATTGCAGGAAATTTGCCCAAACTTCTTGATCACGCCGAAAACCGAACTTGTGTTCAAATAAATAAAATTCATATCTTCACACTGGTTTTATAAATACTCTAATATCCTCCTTGGTTTCAACTATTTCAGTTTATACATTGCCAAAGTGTCAGAGCTGGGTGCATTCTTCAGTGTGTTCCGCTTAATTTGGCTGCAGTTAGCACTCCCAAACTAGCTTAAGAGACAGGTTCATACTGAAATAAAAGTCCGGTAGACCACATACTATACCAAAGAAAAATTTTGTAGGCCACATACTATACCGACACCTATATTGCTTTAATAGTTTGGGAGTTACAGTGACAATAAGAAATTCAATAACAATATCAGTAGCAAATGCAAAATTTGTCCAAAAGAAACAAACCCTAATTACAATTTGCAAACAACTCTTACCATATATCCCTATACCAAATGGTCATTTCCACCACATAATAGTGGCCCAGTGAAGGCATACACCCATCTTAGGCCCAGTACACACCTAGCTAACACCCATTTGTTGTTCATTAGTGTGTATGTATGAATGTCCAAATGTGTGTGTGTGCCTGCACACATGTGGATGTATGTGCATGCCTGTTAGCAGTGGCAGCTTGCATAGGCACTGAAACTACAGCACCCCCTGTTTCCACTTGATATTATCGATAACATTCAATATAATTAGTCATTTTTTCCTTAATTCTTTCTTGATACTTGTAGAAGTACATGTACAAGTATGATATATAATCCTTAAGCTGAAAAAAACATCACTATGACGTCGTAAAGCCCCAGTTTATGAAAAGAAAGAAAAAAAAAAATACAGCGGCAGGGCGAGGCTACGAGAGAGCACTGTCGCTCCCGCAGTGCCGACCCTGATGTGCTGGTGGAAAGTAATGTCATCCAGAGGTCAAGGAGAAAATTAGGGATCTTTTTGCGCAAATTAAAAGAAGAAGAATGGATTTAATTTTTATATGAATGGATCAATTTAGGTTATTTTGAATAAAAGATTTTGTTCTTTTAGAATTTTATCAAGTTTGTGAATAAATTTTTCTTTTATATGTTTCCGTTTATACAATATATAAAGGCAAACAATTTCTGGAGCAGCATCCCTCACCAATTCTAGCTACGAGCCGACACTGCCCGTATGTATACGCTCATGTGCTCGCGTGCGCATAGATGTATGTGTTTTCTGACTTTCACTTGTATGTGAACACGCATTTCGCATATGCAAACGTCTGACCCTCTTGAACGCGATGCCTCGCCGTATAGACGACGCTGAAACAAAAGACAATCAAGTGCACTCGGCTAATATAAGGGTGGAGCTCCGAGGGATGCTCGGCGTCCGGTCGAGATTACTAATAAATGAATAATTTTATTTCGTTTCTTTTCCATTCTTAAAAACGTTAACAATGCGCCACTGCACTCCAGGGGCGAAACATTTGGGTATCCAACATCTGTAGACAGAGCCAACTGTTTCAGTTGAAAAATTGATAAACATTAATTTTTCAACTTTGTCATATCGGTGTCGAGGTTTTTACGAAGGTATAGACGCACCAACGCACGCATGGTATGTACCAAGATCTAAGAATATATGTATATTTAGACCTTGGTATGTACATATGCACACTATATTCGAAAGCAGACACCTGCTCACTGATCGTCTGCTAAATACTGACGAATCTATTCTAAGCTTCCCAGCCTTTACCAAAACGAAGAGGATAAAAAAAATTCAACAGGACAGTCAAGTCTAACTTTATTCTGTTAATCGACATAGGATTATATTCCGCTCATGGGCGGCTTCACATAATTAAAGTTTATTATTATATATAACTTTTAAAACGCGATGTTATATATTTCTTATCATTGTCGGCAAATTATGTTCATTACCTGGAGGATGATAAGCCCTTATCTAAATGTGGCTCTGGCACTTGGCTAAAGGCCATAAATCCTATAAATCAGCCTTACCGAAAGGTATTGGTAGATAGATCTCTTTCCCAGTGGTCCCTCCCCCACCTGTGGCAGTCTTTTGACTGTCCATTTGATGGTGTGGTCCTAGAGTAGGGGAAGGAACCTGTTCGTAAACAATTTCATCTTTGCGATCAACAGAGTCCATGGAACGTGTGTTCGTACGTCGGTTCCTTGTTGTTGTTGTCGTCGGTCGTCGTCGTTCCCTAAACTGTCCCGTCTCCCCAAGGAATGCCACAGCCGAAACTGGGTTTTCCCACAAATCCTTTACAGAATGTATGTTGTGTTGTTTGCGAGCATGATTGTGTATAATGCAGTCTTCCATTATGTGTTGTATGGTATGGGGTGAAGTGTTACATCCTGGGCAGCTCTTCACAATGCGGTCATCCAGCCTCTTCTGGTAGCTTAGAAGTGCTGGGTGGTGGCCTCACCGCAGTCTGGCCAGGTGGACTCTGTCCTTTCGTGGGAGAGAGGATTCAGAAGGGTGGATATCAGGGGGTCTGGCATGCAGCAGTGTGTTGTCTTTCAGTGTCTTTCGGTTCCTTGTTCTTTCTATTGCTTCCTACAGGACTCGTTTAGCGTTCCTGTCATTGTCCTCTGGTAGGATGAGGCTGTGTCCCTGTGGAGCCAACGCTTTTAGCATCCTCCAGATTTTTTTTCCCACCGTTACTCACCCTGCTGGTGGCGGGAGCATGCTAGTCTCGCATTCACATGTAGGTTCGAATCCCGTACTCTTCACCGATTCCCAGTAGTGACTGTTCCCTGCTACATCGGTCCTTAAAGCGCATAAGGTAAAGGTGACTGCTTCAGTCACAGCTACCCAGGACCTCGTGGCGTAGGCACCTCATCTTCACTCGCTCTGCGAGAGACGACCTAAATAAGTTTGCAAGAATGGATTGAAACACAAATACGCACACGAAAACACAAAGATACAAGAAAAAAAATTATGGTATTACTGAGCGTGTAAGATCACAGAATGACCCATAGAATGTGCTCACATCCGGGAGGGTAACTGCTGTTGATAATGAGATGAACACATGATCGTAGACCAAGACCACAGCGAACCATGCGTCTCATTAAGGAGTCTAATGAATAGAATCGCTTAGCAATGTTCTGACCAAGCGACATTGTCTCCTCGACACCAGGACGAGGTTATAATAAACGAAAAGAGCCTTTATGGCATCTCCCATAAATACTTGTGCGTGTATGTATAATATATATATATATATATATATATATATATATATATATATATATATTATCTTATCAACCACAGTGCACTTTAAGTCTAAGCAATAAACATCGGAAGAACCGTGGAGGCACGTGCAGAAATTGAAACGTGGTACGCCCGAGGACTCGAACCTATGGCAAGCACGTGACCAGTGCTGTAGTGACTTAGACCATTGCACCATCAGGTACGCCATCAACATCGGTTTTTCTGATGTTGATGGCTTAGAATTAAAGTGCACTGTACATACATACATATACCAAAGGCTTTTTCCCCCTACAAAACTGAGTGGGCTGAATTGCAGGAAATTTGCCCACACTTCTTGATCACGCCGAAAACCGAACTTGTGTTCAAATAAATAAAATTCATATCTTCACACTGGTTTTATAAATACTCTAATATCCTCCTTGGTTTCAACTATTTCAGTTTATACATTGCCAAAGTGTCAGAGCTGGGTGCATTCTTCAGTGTGTTCCGCTTAATTTGGCTGCAGTTAGCACTCCCAAACTAGCTTTAGAGACAGGTTCATATTGAGATTAAAGTCCGGTAGACCACATACTACCAAAGAAAAATTTCGTAGGCCACATACTATACCGGCACCTATATTGCATTAATAGTTTGGGAGTTACAATGACAATAAGAAATTCAACAACAATATCAGTAGCAAATGCAGAATTTGTTCAAAAGAAACAAACCTTATACAATTTGCAAACAACTCTTACCATATATCCCTATACCAAATGGTCATTTCCACCACATAATAGTGGCCCAGTGAAGGCAACCCATCTTAGGCCCAGTTCACACCTAGCTAACACCCATTTGTTGTTTATGAGTGTGTATGTATGAATGTCCAAATGTGTGTGTGTGCCTGCACACATGTGGATGTATGTGCATGCCTGTTAGCAGTGGCAGCTTGCATAGGCACTGAAACTACAGCACCCCCTGTTTCCACTGGATCGATAACATTCAATATAATTAGTCCTTTTTTCTTTAATTCTTTCTTGATACTTGTAGAAGTACATGTACAAGTACAATATATAATCCTTAATTAAGCTGAAAAAAAAAGAATTCACTGTGACGTCGCAAAGCCCCAGTTTATAAAAAAGAAAAAAAGAAAAAATACAAAAATCTTTGTATGGAACTGTGCACTTCACAGTTCCAGCGGCAGGGCGAGGCTACGAGAGAGCACTGTCGCTCCCGCAGTGGCGACCCTGATGTGCTGGTGTAAAGTAATGTCATCCAGAGGTCAAGGAGAAAATTAGGGATCTTTTTGCGCAAATTAAAAGAAGAAGAATGGATTTAATTTTCAAATGAATGGATCAATTTAGGTTATTTTGAATAAAAGGTTTTGTTCTTTTAGAATTTTATCAAGTTTGTGAATAAATTTTCCTTTTATATCTGTTTCCGTTTATACAATATATAAAGGCAAACAATTTCTGGAGCAGCACCCCTCACCAATTCTAGCTACGAGCCGACACTGCCCGTATGTATACGCTCATGTGCTCGCGTGCGCATAGATGTATGTTTTTTCTGACTCGCTTGTATGTGAACACGCATTTCGCATATGCAAACGTCTGACCCTCTTGAACGCGATGCCTCGCCGTATAGACGACGCTGAAACAAAAGACAATCGAGTGTACTCGGCTAATATGAGGGTGGAGCTCCGAGGGATGCTCGACGTCCGGTCGAGATTTAACCGCTACTAATAAATGAATAATTTTATTTCGTTTCTTTTCCATTCTTAAAAACGTTAACAATGCGCCACTGCACTCCAGGGGCGAAACATTTGGGTATCCAACATCTGTAGACAGAGCCAACTGTTTCAGTTGAAAAATTGATAAACATTAATTTTTCAACTTTGTCATATCGGTGTCGAGGTATTTACGAAGGTATAGACGCACCAACGCACGCATAGTATGTACATACGCACACTATATTCGAAAGCAGACACCTGCTCACTGATCGTCTGCTAAATACTGACGAATCTATTCTAAGCTTCCCAGCCTTTACCAAAACGAAGAGGATAAAAAAAATTCAACAGGACAGTCAAGTCTAACTTTATTCTGTTAATCGACATAGGATTATATTCCACTCATGGGCGGCTTCACAAAGTTTATTCTTATATATTACTTTTAAAACGCGATGTTATACATTTCTTTATAATTGTCGGCAAATTATTTTCATTACCTGGAGGATTATAAGGCCTTATCTAAATTTGGCTCCGGCGCTTGGCAAAAGGCCATAAATCTTATAAATCAATCTTACCGAAAGGTATTGGTATATAGATATCTTTCCCAGTGGTCAACCCCCCCCCCCCCACCTGTGGCAGTCTTTTGACTGTCCATTTGATGGTGTGGTCCTAGAGTAGGGGTAGTAACATGTTCGTAAACAATTTCACCTTTGCGATCAGCAGGGTCCATGGAACGTGTGTTTTACGTCGGTTCCTTGTTGTTGTTGTTGTCGTCGTCATTCCCTAAACTGTCTGTCCGAGCAGTCCCGTCTCCCCAAGGAATGCCACAGCCGAAAGTGGGTTTTCCCACAAATCCTTTATAATGTATGTTGTGTTGTTTGTGTGCATGATTGTGTATAATGCAGTCTTCCATTATGTGTTGTATGGTATGGGGTGAAGTGTTACATCCTGGGCAGCTGTTCACAATGCGGTCATCCAGCCTCTTCTGGTAGCTTAGAAGTGCTGGGTGGTGGCCTCACCGCAGTCTGGCCAAGTGGACTCTGTCCTTTTGTGGGAGAGAGGATTCAGAAGGGTGGATATCAGGGGGTCTGGCATGCAGCAGTGTGTTGTCTTTCAGTGTCTTTCGGTTCCTTGTTCTTTCTATTGCTTCCTACAGGACTCGTTTAGCGTTCCTGTCATTGTCCTCTGGTAGGATGAGGCTGTGTCCCTGTGGAGCCAACGCTTTTAGCATCCTCCAGATTTTTTTTCCCACCGTTACTCACCCTGCTGGTGGCGGGAGCATGCTAGTCTCGCATTCACATGTAGGTTCGAATCCCGTACTCTTCACCGATTCCCAGTAGTGACTGTTCCCTGCTACATCGGTCCTTAAAGCGCATAAGGTAAAGGTGACTGCTTCAGTCACAGCTACCCAGGACCTCGTGGCGTAGGCACCTCATCTTCACTCGCTCTGCGAGAGACGACCTAAATAAGTTTGCAAGAATGGATTGAAACACAAATACGCACACGAAAACACACAGGTACACGCAAACAAATGATGGTATTACTGAGCGTGTAAGATCACAGCATGACCCATAGAATGTGCTCTCATCCGGGAGGGTAACTGCTGTTGATAATGAGATGAACACATGATCGTAGACCAAGACCACAGCGAACCATGCGTCTCATTAAGGAGTCTAATGAATAGAATCGCTTAGCAATGTTCTGACCAAGCGACATTGTCTCCTCGACACCAGGACGAGGTTATAATAAACGAAAAGAGCCTTCATGGCATCTCCCATAAATACTTGTGTGTGTGTGTGTGTGTGTGTATGTATAATATATATATATATATATATATATATATATATATTATATATTATCTTATCAACCACAGTGCACTTTAAGTCTAAGCCATCAACATCGGAAGAACCGTGGAGGCACGTGCAGAAATTGAAACGTGGTACGCCCGAGGACTCGAACCTATGCAAGCACGTGACCAGTGCTGTACTGACTTAGACCATTGCACCATCAGGTACGCCATCAACATCGGTTCTTCTGATGTTGATGGCTTATAATTAAAGTGCATTGTACATACATACATATACCAAAGGCTTTTTCCCCCTACAAAACTGAGTGGGCTGAATTGCAGGAAATTTGCCCACACTTCTTGATCACGCCGAAAACCGAACTTGTGTTCAAATAAATAAAATTCATATCTTCACACTGGTTTTATAAATACTCTAATATCCTCCTTGGTTTCAACTATTTCAGTTTATACATTGCCAAAGTGTCAGAGCTGGGTGCATTCTTCAGTGTGTTCCGCTTAATTTGGCTGCAGTTAGCACTCCCAAACTAGCTTAAGAGACAGGTTCATACTGAAATAAAAGTCCGGTAGACCACATACTATACCAAAGAAAAATTTCGTAGGCCACATACTATACCGGCACCTATATTGCTTTAATAGTTTGGGAGTTACAATGACAATAAGAAATTCAACAACAATATCAGTAGCAAATGCAGAATTTGTTCAAAAGAAACAAACCTTATACAATTTGCAAACAACTCTTACCATATATCCCTATACCAAATGGTCATTTCCACCACATAATAGTGGCCCAGTGAAGGCAACCCATCTTAGGCCCAGTTCACACCTAGCTAACACCCATTTGTTGTTTATGAGTGTGTATGTATGAATGTCCAAATGTGTGTGTGTGCCTGCACACATGTGGATGTATGTGCATGCCTGTTAGCAGTGGCAGCTTGCATAGGCACTGAAACTACAGCACCCCCTGTTTCCACTGGATCGATAACATTCAATATAATTAGTCTTTTTTCTTTAATTCTTTCTTGATAATTGTACAAGTACAATATATTATCCTTAATTAAGCTGAAAAAAAATCACTATGACGTCGCAAAGCCCCAGTTTATATAAAAAAAAAAAAAAACTCTTTGTATGGAAATGTGCGCTTCACAGTTCCAGCGGTAGGGCGAGGCTACGAGAGAGCACTGTCGCTCCCGCACTCCCGCAGTGGCGACCCTGACGTGCTGGTGTAAAGTAATGTCATCCAGAGGTCAAGGAGAAAATTAGGGATCTTTTCGCGCAAATTAAACCAAGAAGTATGGATTTAATTTTCAAATGAATGGATCAATTTAGGTAATTTTGAATAAAAGATTTTGTTCTTTTAGAATTTTATCAAGTTTGTGAATAAATTTGTCTTTTATATCTGTTTCCGTTTATACAATATATAAAGGCAAACAATTTCTGGAGCAGCACCCCTCACCAATTCTAGCTACGAGCCGACACTGCCCGTATGTATACGCTCATGTGCTCGCGGCTAATATGAGGGTGGAGCTCCGAGGGATGCTCGACGTCCGGTCGAGATTTAACCGCTACTAATAAATGAATAATTTTATTTCGTTTCTTTTCCATTCTTTAAAACGTTAACAATGCGCCACTGCACTCCAGGGGCGAAATATTTGGGTATCCAACATCTGTAGACAGCTAACTGTTTCAGTTGAAAAATTGATAAACATTAATTTTTCAACTTTGTCATATCGGTGTCGAGGTTTTTACGAAGGTATAGACGCACCAACGCACGCATGGTATGTACATATGCACACTATATTCGAAAGCAGACACCTGCTCACTGATCGTCTGCTAAATACTGACGAATCTATTCTAAGCTTTCCAGCCTTTACCAAAACGAAGAGGATAAAGAAATGTCAACAGGACAATCGTATAACTTTATTCTGTTTATCGACATAGGATTATATTCCACTCATGGGCGGCTTCACATAATTAAAGTTTATTCTTATGTATATAACTTTTAAAACGCGATGTTATATATTTCTTATCATTGTCGGCAAATTATTTTCATTACCTGGAGGATGATAAGCCCTTATCTAAATGTGGCTCTGGCACTTGGCTAAAGGCCATAAATCCTATAAATCAGCCTTACCGAAAGGTATTGGTATATAGATATCTTTCCCAGTGGTCAACCCCCCCCCCCCCACCTGTGGCAGTCTTTTGACTGTCCATTTGATGGTGTGGTCCTAGAGTAGGGGAAGGAACCTGTTCGTAAACAATTTCATCTTTGCGATCAACAGAGTCCATGGAACGTGTGTTCGTACGTCGGTTCCTTGTTATTGTTGTCGTCGTCGTCGTTCCCTAGACTGTCTGTCTGAGCAGTCCCATCTCCCCAAGGAATGCCACAGCCGAAAGTGGGTTTTCCCACAAATCCTTTATAATGTATGTTGTGTTGTTTGTGTGCATGATTGTGTATAATGCAGTCTGCCATTATGTGTTGTATGGTATGGGGTGAAGTGTTACATCCTGGGCAGCTGTTCACGATGCAGTCATCCAACCTCTTCTGGTAGCTTAGAAGTGCTGGGTGGTGGCCGCATCGCAGTCTGGCCAAGTGGACTCTGTCCTTTTGTGGGAGAGAGGATTCAGAGGGGTGGATATCAGGGCGTCTGGCATGCAGCAGTGTGTTGTCTTTCAGTGTCTTTCGGTTCCTTGTTCTTTCTATTGCTTCCTACAGGACTCGTTTAGCGTTCCTGTCATTGTCCTCTGGTAGGATGAGGCTGTGTCCCTGTGGAGCCAACGCTTTTAGCATCCTCCAGATTTTTTTTCCCACCGTTACTCACCCTGCTGGTGGCGGGAGCATGCTAGTCTCGCATTCACATGTAGGTTCGAATCCCGCACCCTTCACCGATTCCCAGTAATGACTGTTCCCTGCTACATCGGTCCTTAAAGCGCATAAGGTAAAGGCGACTGCTTCAGTCACAGCTACCCAGGACCTCGTGGCGTAGGCACCTCATCTTTACTCGCTCTGCGAGAGACGACCTAAATAAGTTTGCAAGAATGGATTGAAACACAAATACGCACACGAAAACACACAGATACAAGCACACAAATGATGGTATTACTGTGCGTGTAAGATCACAGCATGACCCATAGAATGTGCTCACATCCGGGAGGGTAACTGCTGTTGATAATGAGATGAACACATGATCGTAGACCAAGACCACAGCGAACCATGCGTCTCTTTAAGGAGTCTAATGAATAGAATCGCTTAGCAATGTTCTGACCAAGCGACATTGTCTCCTCGACACCAGGACGAGGTTATAATAAACGAAAAGAGCCTTTATGGCATCTCCCATAAATACTTGTGCGTGTGTGTATGTATAATATATATATATCTATATATATATATATATATATATATATATATATATATATATATATATATATTATATATATTATCTTATCAACCACAGTGCACTTTAAGTCTAAGCAATAAACATCGGAAGAACCGTGGAGGCACGTGCAGAAATTGAAACGTGGTACGCCCGAGGACTCGAACCTATGGCAAGCACGTGACCAGTGCTGTAGTGACTTAGACCATTGCACCATCAGGTACGCCATCAACATCGGTTCTTCTGATGTTGATGGCTTAGAATTAAAGTGCACTGTACATACATACATATACCAAAGGCTTTTTCCCCCTACAAAAACTGAGTGGGCTGAATTGCAGGAAATTTGCCCACACTTCTTGATCACGCCGAAAACCGAACTTGTGTTCAAATAAAGAAAATTCATATCTTCATACTGGTTATATAAATACTCTAATATCCTCCTTGGTTTCAACTATTTCAGTTTATACATTGCCAAAGTGTCAGAGCTGGGTGCATTCTTCAGTGTGTTCCACTTAATTTGGCTGCAGTTAGCACTCCCAAACTAGCTTTAGAGACAGGTTCATACTGAAATTAAAGTCCGGTAGACCACATACTATACCAAAGAAAAAATTTGTAGGCCACATACTATACCGGCACCTATATTGCTTTAATAGTTTGGGAGTTACAATGACAATAAGAAATTCAACAACAATATCAGTAGTAAATGCAGAATTTGTTCAAAAGAAACAAACCTTATACAATTTGCAAACAACTCTTACCATATATCCCTATACCAAATGGTCATTTCCACCACATAATAGTGGCCCAGTGAAGGCAACCCATCTTAGGCCCAGTTCACACCTAGCTAACACCCATTTGTTGTTTATGAGTGTGTATGTATGAATGTCCAAATGTGTGTGTGTGCCTGCACACATGTGGATGTATGTGCATGCCTGTTAGCAGTGGCAGCTTGCATAGGCACTGAAACTACAGCACCCCCTGTTTCCACTGGATCGATAACATTCAATATAATTAGTCCTTTTTTCTTTAATTCTTTCTTGATAATTGTAGAAGTACAATATATTATCCTTAATTAAGCTGAAAAAAACATCACTATGACGTAAAGCCCCAGTTTATATATAAAAAAAAAAAAAAAAAATCTTTGTATGGAACTGTGCACTTCACAGTTCCAGCGGCAGGGCGAGGCTACGAGAGAGCACTGTCGCTCCCGCAGTGGCGACCCTGATGTGCTGGTGTAAAGTAATGTCATCCAGAGGTCAAGGAGAAAATTAGGGATCTTTTTGCGCAAATTAAAAGAAGAAGAATGGATTTAATTTTCAAATGAATGGATCAATTTAGGTAATTTTGAATAAAAGATTTTGTTCTTTTAGAATTTTATCAAGTTTGTGAATAAATTTTTCTTTTATATCTGTTTCCGTTTATACAATATATAAAGGCAAACAATTTCTGGAGCAGCACCCCTCACCAATTCTAGCTACGAGACGACACTGCCCGTATGTATACGCTCATGTGCTCGCGTGCGCATAGATGTATGTGTTTTCTGACTTTCACTTGTATGTGAACACGCATTTCGCATATGCAAACGTCTGACCCTCTTGAACGCGATGCCTCGCCGTATAGACGACGCTGAAACAAAAGACAATCAAGTGCACTCGGCTAATATAAGGGTGGAGCTCCGAGGGATGCTCGGCGTCCGGTCGAGATTTACCCGCTACTAATAGATAAATAATTTTATTTCGTTTCTTTTTCATTCTTGAAAACGTTAACAATGTGCCACTGCACTCCAGGGGCGAAACATTTGGGTATCCAACATCTGTAGACAGAGCCAACTGTTTCAGTTGAAAAATTGACGTTTATATGAGAAACATTAATTTTTCAACTTTGTCATATCGGTGTCGAGGTTTTTACGAAGGTATAGACGCACCAACGCACGCATGGTATGTACATACGCACACACACACACACACACACACACACACACACACACACACACACACACACACTATATTCGAAAGCAGACACCTGCTCACTGATCGTCTGCTAAATACTGACGAATCTATTCAACAAAGCTTTCCAGCCTTTACCAAAACGAAGAGGATAAAGAAATGTCAACAGGACAATCGTCTAACTTTATTCTGTTTATCGACATAGGATTATATTCCACTCATGGGCGGCTTCACATAATTAAAGTTTATTCTTATATATAACTTTTAAAACGCGATGTTATATATTTCTTTCCTGTCATTGTCCTCTGGTAGGATGAGGCTGTGTCCCTGTGGAGCCAACGCTTTTAGCATCCTCCAGATTTTTTTCCCACCGTTACTCACCTTGCTGGTGGCGGGAGCATGCTAGTCTCGCATTCACATGTAGGTTCGAATCCCGCACCCTTCACCGATTCCCAGTAGTGACTGTTCCCTGCTACATCGGTCCTTAAAGCGGATAAGGTAAAGGTGACTGCTTCAGTCACAGCTACCCAGGATCTCGTGGCGTAGGCACCTCATCTTTACTCGCTCTGCGAGAGACGACCTAAATAAGTTTGCAAGAATGGATTGAAACACAAATACGCACACGAAAACACACAGATACACGCAAACAAATGATGGTATTACTGAGCGTGTAAGATCACAGCATGACCCATAGAATGTGCTCACATCCGGGAGGGTAACTGCTGTTGATAATGAGATGAACACATGATCGTAGACCAAGACCACAGCGAACCATGCGTCTCATTAAGGAGTCTAATGAATAGAATCGCTTAGCAATGTTCTGACCAAGCGACATTGTCTCCTCGACACCAGGACGAGGTTATAATAAACGAAAAATAGCCTACATGGCATCTCCCATAAATACTCGTGTGTGTGTGTGTGTGTGTGTGTGTGTGTGTGTGTGTATGTATAATATATATATATATATATATATTATATATTATATTATCAACCACAATGCACTTTAAGTCTAAGCCATCAACATCGGAAGAACCGTGGAGGCACGTGCAGAAATTGAAACGTGGTACGCCCGAGGACTCGAACCTATGGCAAGCACGTGACCAGTGCTGTAGTGACTTAGACCATTGCACCATCAGGTACGCCATCAATATCGGTTCTTCCGATGTTGATGGCTTAGAATTAAAGTGCATTGTACATACATACATATACCAAAGGCTTTTTCCCCCTGCACGGGGGGTAGCCAAAAAGAAAAAGTAAGATAAACTTTCGCAGAGCCTTAGACCACTACACCACAGAAGCTATAAAATCTTTGAAGCCTGGAACCGAACTGATTCCCGAGGATAGGAAAGATCACTAATCTGCGACCCCAATTACTGTTTTACTCAAGGACCAAGCTCACCAGTGGTAAGGGGTAAGGATCGGAACAAATCCCTTTCACGCTTATCGCCATTGTAACTATGAGAGAAATTCGCTAATAGCAGTGACATCAATCCGATAATTTCTATGACAGTTGCATGCAGGATTCGAACCCATTGCTCTCAGCCACCTGTAAGATCAACTTTCGCAGAGCCTTAGACCACTGCACCACAGAAGCTATAAAATCCTTGAAGCCTGAAATCGAACTGATTCCCGAGGATAGGAAAGATCACTAATCTGCGACCCCAATTCCTGTTTTACTCAACGTGAAGGACTTTATAGAGTAGGTGCAGCGTTTGAGTGATGTTAGGGAGGAAATGGTGCATGCGGCAGGTATATACCGCGTGGTATACATAATTGCACTGGATTAGGTTAGGTTGGGTCAAACGGGGTCGCACTGTCAGAGTAGCGTCAGGTCGTGGGCGACATGACGCACGTTCCATGCCACGTGGTTATCGTGGTGTGTACAATCTATGTCATGAAGAACACTTGACAAGTGCCAAGATAGAGAAAAAGAGATCGGATAATTTTGCTTAGGGATGGGGTAGACTTTCGAGTGTTAACAGGCTAAGACCCCGAGTCTGGACCCTCAGCCGAACAAAATCGTTTAATATTAACCAGAATGAAATATTCAAGGTCAGTGTCACCGTAGCGAAGGAGTGAATGACGTCATGGGTTAAGGGGAAGGAAGGGCGGAAAGAGGGCATTGATGATGATAATAGAGTGGAATAAAGAGGATTGTGAGACAAGAATTGATTATCACAAATCAATATGTTGTGTTACAGGAAAGGTTCTGTGTAAATATGTAAATACACATACATTTACACACACATACACATACATTTACACACACACACACACACACACACACACACACACACACACACACACACACACACACACACACACACACACACACACACACACACACACACACACACACTCAAAAAGGATAGTAATAGAAGAGATCTGAAAAAGAATAGTTCCCACACAGAGTGGTAGATATCTGAAACAAATTAGATGAGGCAACAGTGTGTCCAAAAACTATACAAGAATTTAAGAACAAATCAGATGCTGAAAGATACAAAGACGGGTCACTACGAGCACAGCTCTCTTCCCGCATAATACAACTAGGTGAATACACACACACACGTAGTGTTTTTCTTACGTTGAAAATCTAAGTTCAATCACCCTTCACGGTTTGAAAGTTTCACTAACACTACTATCCACTACTGTTCCCTCCCCAATTTGAGCAAGGGTATAATGTGTAAGAACACTATGATACGGTGCACAAAAATGAAAAAGAAACGATATCTGGAGTATCATGCTCAGGTACGTAGTG
This sequence comes from Oratosquilla oratoria, assembly GCF_046742065.1. Taxonomy (NCBI): domain Eukaryota; kingdom Metazoa; phylum Arthropoda; class Malacostraca; order Stomatopoda; family Squillidae; genus Oratosquilla; species Oratosquilla oratoria. The sequence goes on from NC_134787.1 coordinate 34,040,749, forward strand.
CCGTCACTGTGTGCGTGATCGTGAGGCATGCAAGAATGTGCGTGTGTGCAAAGGACTCGGACCACCCTCCCAGTGTCTGCCGTGACAAAATGAATTCTTGTCTAGCGTGCTGCCTTTTAATCGGGAATTCGAAGTGTTATTGTTTAAGTGTAACTGTCACTTGATTTAAACAAGGAGTGAGAGGGATTTAATGGCGGGCTACAAGGATGAGGATGTCCTTCTCCGATGCCTAGCCACCTTGCTTTGCGACTAATGGCTGATCAGATCAGAGAGAGAGAGGAGTAATGAAGAGCCTTGAGTACGGGATTTATGGTCTGCCGCACGCATCCCCACTTCTACCACTGAAGAAACAACATAATGCTACAGAGGAAAGATCAGGGTCCTAAAGTTACGAACTGGTTACAACGATGACCAATGGAGAAATCGCCAACAAGAACAAAAGAGAGAGAGAGAGAGAGAGAGAGAATAAAAACACCATAAAGAATAAAGAAAATCTACTGAAGAAAATGAACAATTCTGAACTTGCCATCCAATTCAATGAAACATGTCAGAAAATTAAGTGCGTGTGTGTGTGCATATATGCGTGTTTGCATGTGTGTGTATATCCATGTGTATATGTGTTTCTCAATACCACAAATGTGCGAATTCACAAACAAAACAGCTCTTGTCCAGCAGCAGATTTAAGGAGCGGAATCCCATTCTAGGTCAACTAGATCCACGTTTTAGATCCCCCATCAATCCAGCGGCGAAATTCACATGTTTGATTTAGGCTAAGGAGGACTATGCTGTCTTATGTCACTGATGGTGCAGCCCCCGGTCTGAAAGAGATTTCGATGGAATATTATCTCATTAAGGCCACAGGGCGGCCTTTCGGTATTTTGATCGTCCTGGATGTTACCTGCATCCAAACATATGGCGGGCCACTCGGTTCCAGTGGAACGTCCATCTTTGATCGTTTTGTAAAGCCATGTAAGCAGATCAGGCTAGAGACCAAAATATTCAAATCTAATACGAAGATAATAATAGTGTTATTAATGATAATGATAATAGTTATAATATGATAATAACGATGATAATAATAATAATGAATAATAGCAATAATTATAATGATAATGTTAAACATAATTATAATAACAATAATAATATTAATAACTATTATTATTATTAATAATAATAATAATAATAATAATAATAATAATAATAATAATAATAATAATAATAATAATAATGATAACAATAATAATAACAACAACAACAACAACAATAATAATAATAATAATGACAATGATAATAATAATAATAGTAATAATAACAATAATGATAATAATAATAATAGTAATAATAATAATAATAATAATAATAATAATAATAACAATAATAATAATAATAATAATAATACAACAACAAACAACAACAACAACAACAACAACAATAATAATAATAATAATAATAATAATAATAATAATAATAATAATAATAATAATAATAATAATAATAATAATAATAATGATAGTAACAACAACAATAATAATATCAACAATTATAATAATCAGAGCAACAATATTAACAATTATGATAATGATAGTAATACATACATACATATACCAAAGGCTTTTCCCCCCCTTACAAGGGAGGTAACCAAAAGAAAAAGGCATAGAAACCACTCCCACCCAATACATCCCCAACATACTCCACTCCCCTCCACCCTCTTCCCTCCCTCTTATCTTGGCACCTCCTGGATGACGGTCATTCCTGCATCTTGTTCACTGCCCTGGGTCAGAAGTAGTGTCGCAAGACACACCACATCCACAGCAAGGCCACTTCATTAATTCGACGACCCCCCCCCCCTCTCCGTCTCCTCATACAGAAAATGAGAAGACTGGGAGAAATCCCTTTGGGCTGCGTCAATTTATTTCTCATGCATACTCCCTCACCCCCCATCCCCCACCACTCCCCCTCATGCATCACAGCATCATCCATACCCAATCCTTCTCCACTCACCCCTATCTTCTGTCCTCTCCCGTCCTTCCTCAACAGACATTCCTCTCTTCCCCAATGCCTCTTTTGCCCCATCCACCCATCTCATCCTAGGACGCCCCTTCATGTTCACTTCTTCCACCTCTTTCTTCACTCATTCTTTCCATGTGTCCAAACCATCCCAATACTCTTTCATCGACCCTATCTCCCAATTACCTTTCCACCCGTGTTCTCCTCCTCACCTCCTCACCTCCTCATTTCTCACTCTATCTAGCTTAGTAAACCCTATCATACTTGTCAGGCATTTCATCTCAAAAACATTTAAACACCTCCTCTCTTCCTCTCTTATGTTCCATGTTTCTGCCCCGTACAGTGCTGTCGGTACAATCACTCCTTCAAACAATCTCCTCTTAGCATCCATTCCCAAATATCTAGATAAATGAATAGATAAACAGATGAATAAACAAACGAGTCATACATTTTCATACACGTGTGCGTGCGTCTCTGTGTGAATATCTTATCGCTGTTTTAAACCTAGAAAGTTTGTTAAAATTCTATGATCTGATGCACAAACAATGGGTTCAGCTTAGTCCTTTTGCTATGACCATGTTAGCGGCTGGTATTATGGCCCCTTGGCACTGCCAAAGGAAGTGTCATTATCTAAAGCTGGGGTTCCCAGGACAGTTTGCTGGGCTGCTTCGATGACTAACGAAAAATCACGTAAACATTTAAATTTGTAGAGAGAGAGAGCGAGAGAGAAAGAGAGAGAAAGAGAGAGGGAGAAAGAAAGTTTAATACTGGTTGGTAATAAAGTAACTATAGTTTCACTCCTGTATGTGTAAGTATCACTGTACATTGTTATTGATGTTAATACTTCACTAATGAATCAAATCATTACAATTTGAACCATTTGACATACATTGCGGTATCATTATACATTTAATTAGTCTTAATATATTACCATTCTATATTCTGTCAGGTTAATGGGGATACGGATCGGTGGTCTGATGACGCTGGGGTTACGTAACGGTAAAAAGGTGAACCTTTGAACTCTAAAGGTATAAGAGCTAATCTCAAAGATAATTTGTTTCGGCATAAACTCCCCTATTTATGATATATATCATATGATATATATTATCATGCTTATCAGGCATAAGCTGTATATTGATGGAAGGTTGTTCTTGACTATCTAATACGGTTTTGGCCATGGTGAGGTAGCAGAGATCGCTTTCCTTGAAGAGGATTTTAATATTGGAATTGAGCATACTTTTAGTAAGAGTGTGCCATTCGATGACACCGTTTTCGAGATGGAATGAGAACTGTTTTGATAGGATTGTAGAGGTCATCGATGTATGTGGTAGTGCGGTGTTTACAATCATCGATGTTGCACGAATATGGGTATGTAACACTGACCTCTTGAAGGGTGTCTGTCAGGAGGAGGCAGCTGCTCTTGATGACAAGATTCTTTGTTGTCATAGTTTCGTAGTACAAAATGAAGTTAACTTTGATGTCGGGGTTGGTGAGGGTGACGTTCTGTGTAATGATGTTGCTGAGGGCATTCTCGTCTTTTTTGTAACCGGTGTTAGATAAGAACATAAGAATGGAAGAGACTGCAAGAGACCATAAGGTCTACACTAGGCAATTCCATGCCCGTTACCACAAGTCATATTCACTTTGCTTACAACTAGAATACAGAACAGTTATGCGTCTCTGCATTCCCATCGGTCAAGTATAAGAATAAATTCTCACATTTTATTTGACTGTCTATAATTTATACAATACAATCCATGAATCAATAATTCAGTGTGTGTGATTTACCTTGGTCTTTTGGATCACGTGTTGGACTCGTGATCGACAGCTATTTCCCTCACGTAAGAGAGCTCAGAGCTCGTATGACCGATCTATGGGTAATGCTTTGACCTTACACGCACACGTGTGTGTGTGTGTGTGTGTGTGTGTGTGTGTGTGTGTGTGTGTGTGTGTGTGTGTGTGTGTGTGTGTGTGTGTGTGTGTGTGTGTGTGTGTTGTTTGTATATGCTTGCGCTCGTGCACACGTCCACATATTCTGAATTTTGTGTACCTGTCTGTCTGTACCCGAATGACCCAATTTTCTTTAACCTGGAAATTCATGTTTTTATCTTGATTTTTCTTAGAAAAATATGAAACTCTTTCAGACTTTAGTGAGTAGATAAGACGTGTTCCGTCGTTATCATCGTCAATCTTCAGCTGTTTCGGTATATAAGACGCACCTCGCTCAGTCAGATTGCAGGTATTGATGGGACTTATGTTCAATAGTTACTAATGTTAGAATATGTCAGAGAATGCTGGAAAACAAGAACGAATTTCAAGATCCAAGAAATAAAGAGGAGAATATCAAAGTTAGGATTTGGAATTTATTGGAGGTCATTAAGGAGTTAGCGGAAATTTTAGGGAGTGAAGAAGAAAATATAAAATGAATAATGAGAAGAATTTTGTAGATTAAAACCAGAAAGGATGAATTAGAAAGATCTGAACTGGATAAGATCACGAATAGAATAGAAAAAGAAATATAGAAAATAGGAGCAGAAACACAGAATATATATATGAAAGTATTAAGAAAGATTAAAAGATTTAACAGGCTTAGACTAGGGTTTTGGATATTCCTCAAATTATTTCTTTAAAAGGTAGACATGGACATATTAAACGCAAAGAAAAAATGTAGGAAGAATAGAAAATTTACACCAAAAGCTTTGTTTTTTCAACTACCATAGGACAATGAATTAATTTGTAAACACTAATATTGTGCCAGAAAATAAAGGTGAAAGTAGCGTTCATCCTAAAAAATATAAAACGAGGAAAAACACCTGGAGAAAATGGCATAGCGATAGATCTTCTGAAAGACTATGGGACAAAAGGTCACTGTAGATTAACTATACATAATACATAATAAAAATACATAATAATACATAATACATAATAATACATAATAATAAAAATACATAACAAAAATAGTGAATCCATCATAAAAATCCTAAATTAGTAATTTTACTTCACAATAAGGAAGACCAGAAAGAATTCGGCAATCATTGACCAATTAGTTTGTTATTAAAAACATGTAAAATGTTCCCCAATTTTCTTGCAAAAAGACAATTTTGGGAGTGAAAATCAGCAAAGAGAACAGGCAGACTTTAGAAGCAGATCTTCCACTATAGACCATTTGCAGATGATGAATCAACTAACAGAGAAAACGACAGAAAATAACAACCCTTTGTGTTTAACTTTGATAGATTACGAAAATGCCTTTGACTTAGTAGAATAACGGTAACACAAAATTTTGTATGAAAACTGGATGCAGATCATCACATCGTAAGGACTCCACAAAACCTTGACACGAAAGGCGCTGCTAGAATTCAACTACATAGAAAAAAATCAAGATCGAGAAAGGAGTGCGACATGGCGATACGACCTCATCCGCTATATAGAACTTGCCTCAAAGAGAACTCTTCCAACGTCATAAAAACATAAGAATGAAGGAGACTGAAAGAGACCATAAAGCCTACACTAGGCAGTTCCATGTCCATTACCACCTGTCATCCCCATCCATAAAGTTGTCTAACTGTTTCTTAAAACTGATAGTTTCAGCACTCGCTACATGGTTACTAAGTCTACTCCATTTGTCGACCACCCTATTAGATTAAAAAGGCGGAGCATGCCGACAGGAGACCTTTTGGTCCATAACTAGGTCGGATGTGGAAAAAATATAGTAATGATAAGTAAAAATAAATAAAAATTATAAAAATATAAATAATAATAGATAAAATAAAAAATGCATAGGAATAGTCAAATAATAAACAAACAGGTAAAGAGTAAATGATAATAAATTGACAGGTAACTAATGATAAATGAAAATCAAGCAAATAATAAACAAAAAAAATAATATCAAATAAATGACAGACCATCATTTCTTGTCGGATTCTCATTCAGTGTGAAAATTTTGTCACTTTTGATGTCATTTCCCTTTTTTAAGGAAAACAGATTCATATATTTTTAGTCGATTTTGTATGATTTATTTTTTATATTTGGAATCAGTTTGGTAAACCAATTATTGCCTATTTCCTTCTTAAATATAAAATTATCCAGTTTAAATCCATTACTGCGAGTCCTGCCCTGTTGTCTTAATATTATGACCATGTTTGCGTTACACTTGTTAAAGTTTTTGATCCACTCAAACACCTCTATTAGATCACCCCGCAATCTGCGTCTTTCCAGAGAGTGTAAGTTAAGGTGCCTAAACCTCTCTTCGTAAGGTAAATTTCTGAGCCCATGTATCATTTTGGTCATTCTCCTCTGTACTGATTCTAGTGAACTGAGTCCATTCTTTAAGATTGAGACAAAAACTGTACCGCATAGTCAAGGGTGGGTCTAACTAACGCTAGATAGAATTTGATAATTACCTCTGCACTTCTATTCGGAACCGTCCTAGCGACGAAACCTAATGCTGTGTTAGCTTTATTCCTGGCGCTAATGCATTGTTTCCTGGATTTAAAGTCAGGACTCACTAGAACTCCCAAGTTTCTCTCTCGCTCAGTTTTCTTTAAAAACGTGTTATCTAAGCTATATCTATTTTCAGGGTTGTGTAGCCTTACGTCTAACACGCTGCACTTTGAGATCTTGAAGTTCATTTGCCATTTCACCTACAGAATCTCGGCGTCGTCTCCTGACCTAATTAGGCGTCCTATTTTAGTATCGTCCGCAAATTTACTAACTCCATTATTAATCCCATTATCCAAGTCGTTTATGTACATAATAAACAATAAGTGACCCAAAACCAAGCCCTGGGGGACCCCACTAGAAGCACTCCCCCACCTGGATTTTATACCATCTATGGTGACCCGCTGTTTTGTTACTGGTCCAAACTCTAATCCATTCCAACACTTTTCCTCTTATGCCATGGGCTTTGATTTGATCAAGTAGTCTCTGGTGGGGCACCTTGTCAAACATTTTGCTAAACTCGAGGTAAATAGCATCGTAACTATCAGTGTTATCTGACGCCTTATATACTTTAGTGTAAAAGGATAGAAGGTTAGTCATACATGACTTACACTTGGAGAAACCATGCTGGGTATTACGAATCAAATTATGTCTCTCGATGTGTTCTCTAAGTCTATTAACTATTACTGATTCAAGCATTTTACCTAGAACTGATGTCAAACTGATTAGCCTGTAGTTGCATATAGACGATTTATCTCCCTTTTTGAAAACAGGAACAACGTTCGCCTGCCCCCAAGCAATGGGCACAAAACCAGTGTCTACCAACAAATTCAATATTTCTGTTAACTGGTCGCAGATTTAAAATTTACACTCTTTGAGCACTTTTGATTTTTTTTTATTCTTACTTTCTATTTTTTCCAAAATAATGTCAAATCTTATTTATTGATGATCGCTAGAGCCTAAATTATCTCCCACTTTTAAGTTACTCGTTAGGTGCTCATTATTAGTTAAAAGTAAGTCCAGAGTATTCTCTCCCCTCGTAGGATTGGTAATAATTTGTTTTAGGAAATTATCCTGCACCACATCTAAGAAAAATGCTTCCTGATATACTCAAATTTACCTATCAATGTTTCTATAATTAAAATTTCCTGTGATCACAACGTTTTTGTACTGGGATGCCCTGCGAATTTCATGAATCAGGGATCAGTCTGCTCAATGTTGAGGTTAGGAGGTCTAAATAGGACGCCAATAAGTTTCTTATTCTTACCATAATCTCTACCCAAATAGATTCCTTACTATCCTCTTCCTTAATCGAATTGTTGACAATACATTCTATTGTATTCTTAACGAAAAGTGCTACTCCTCCCCTGCTCCTACCAACCCTGTCCTTGAAATATATATATATATATATATATATATATATATATATATATATATATATATATATATATATATATATATATATATACATTATATATATATATTCGACCTTTCCGACAACGTCCTTCAGCGACAATAGATTCTCTGTATCTCAGGTCAATCCCTCTACTTTGAACAATGGTCTCCCTGCATCTCGGATCACCCACCTGCATCGGACCCAAACTTCCAACTTTCCTTATAAATCATATGACAACAGCCTATTATTACCATGTTTGGCAATCCTTATTAATATGTAGATAGAATATGTTTATGGCAACCCTCCGAGTTTTAATTGGAGCTTGCCGTGTACTGTATATTGTAGACAAAACGAAGCCTGGCACATTAAAGCCAACAACTCCACCTGAGGTTATTTCACCACCAATTTCCCAATGTACGTAACTTACAACCTACAATAGACTCTTCAATCCTGTCTCTAAAATCACCTATCCCGCCCCGGGGAAACACACCTGTGTCCTATGCTTCCTATCTTTGTCGCAGAAGGCCCTATCTAAATACCTCACCTAGCTATCTCCTACAACCAGAACTTGATATGAGTTTCTGCATTCAAGCGGGTCTGGTGAGGGCTTTTTACTATCTCTCCGTGTTTTGTTTGCCACCTTTTTCCACCCAGGTTCCAAACATGGTTTGTCGTCCGTGTTTTGGGTCTTCGGGCGAAGAACTATTCTCCTCTTTAAGGTCTTCAACAGTCTTCTATAAGGTAATAATTCTATTACGCAGAGATTGTACCTCTTCGGCGTTGATCAATGAAACATAACCACTCGCCATCTCACTGTTTGAAGCAGCTACCCCAGTTGATCTGACCTGAGTGACGCCTACTGCTCAACTGAATCAATGGAGAATAGCTTAAACGCCTGAGATGTATCAGTGTGCATGGAAATATGTGTCTCACCTGAGTAATCAAAAATCGCTAAGCGGCATAGCCTATCTGGGATCCAATAACTTAGTCAAACCCCTAAATATATATATTTGAAGAAGTCACATTCTCACTTTCCAGTGATTCAGAGCCTGCATACGTTCCAAGTGAATTTCCTGGGTTGGATGGAAATAGAGTATGCACTACTGTCTGAATTGATGTTGGGGAGTTATAGGTTGTTTTGACCAGCCCCTTTTAACATCCGTGATAGCAGAGTGACCACGTCTTTGCCTCATGAATTAAAGGTCTAGGGTTGAAATCCCAGAGGAGATGGTCATTTGCATTTCAAAGACTAACACGTCACGATCACCCTTCATGAGTGTGTGACATTTTAACATCCATTCTGTGAAAGCATATCAAAGAAGTCACGCCCTCTCCCACTCACCCTTTCTAGGTGTCACCTTAACATCACAGTAGTGAAATAAACTGGATTTTTTTCTGTTTGATTTGGTTTACCTATTGGGTGTCTGTTATAAGTGTTTTATTTATTAATTCATTTATCTATTTATTTATTCATTCTTGCATCCATCCTGTCTATTGACTGAATGGTTTCCTTTGTTTTCTTCTTGTAATCAATTTGCAAATTTTCATTCCTACGAGAACTCCTGCAGTCATGTTGAGAGCATCTTCCGAAAATATTTGTATACAAACATAGAGCAGGTGAGGAGCCTACACCAGGATGCACTGAGTAGCTGAAGTCGTCACCTTTGCCCTAAGTACGCGCTTCTTGGACTGCTGGGAATCGGTGAGGAGTGCAGGATTCGAACCCACGACAAAGCGAATACAAGACCAGCACGCTTCCGATGACTCCGCCCGAAAAACTACAAAGAATATGCTTTTACATTGGAGAATATCTTAAAAAAAAAAAAAAAGACTTGAGGTAAACAGTAATTGTAGTTGAATAAGCTTTGTTGGAAAGACAAAAAAATAATTAATAAATAAAAATCAACAAATAAAATAAACCTTTAAAATTAAATGAAAAATAAAGGACCTATTTTGCCACAGCACCAAACAAAACAAACGAAAAGCATACACCAGGAGGCCCTTAGCTGCGGTGATGCCACTACTCGT
>NC_134787.1:34060619-34068119 GCF_046742065.1 Oratosquilla oratoria
ACCAACTCCGAAGATTCAGATCGCCTCGGAGCAACATACATGAGCCTGGCTTGCTGCTCCAGCTTTCTAACCACCTCCTCCGCCTTGTTCCCTCATAAGCAGATCGCCTGGAGACACGACTTGATGCACAGTCGTCACCTCCTTGCCGTCTCTTCCTTCCCCTCTGGCGCACAAAATTCATTGCTAAGTAAAACCAATTCTCCACCAGAGCTTGTCTTCAACCAGCCTAACTTATACATACATACATACATACATATATATATATATATATATATATATATATATATATATATATATATATATATATATATCCCCCGTCTGGGGTATTGGCTGCTTGTTATTGTGGCAAAGTAGCATGCAGTCGATACTTTAGGGTCAATATGGGGCGCCCCTACGGACCAGAGCCACACATCATTTTGTCTATGATAGAAGAAAACTCTGTTCATAGAGAAATGATGACACTTTTATACTACGACTGTCCCTCCGTTATGCTGTCCCCCAACCCCTTGTTGCTGTCCTGTACCATTTCTCTGAGTATTCTCTTTCTCTGATGGGGGAATTCCCTGTGGTGGGGGAAAAGAATACTGCCACCAAGTATCCTACTTGGATCGTAAGAGGCGAGAAAAAAGGGACGGGGAGTGGGACTAGGCATCCTTCTCCCTGTAGCCTCACGGGGCATATATCCTAAAAACAAAAGTGAAGGCATAAGGGGTGCTGGAGGGCCTCGGACCAGCACCCTAAGGTTTGGGTCTTTTAATGTGCGTGGATGTGGTACAGATGAGAGTAAAAGGGAAGAGATAGGTAGTATGTTTATGAGAAGAAAGATGGATGTGTTGGCTTTGAGTGAAACTAAGTTGAAAGGGAAGGGTGAGTGTAAGTTTGGGAGTGTAAGTGGGAGGTTATCAGGAGTGAAGAGAGGGCGAGGGAGGGAAGGGGTGGCTATTCTAGTAAGTGAGGAGATAGGTAAACAGGTAGTGGAGTGGAAGGAGGTTTCCTCAAGGATAATGTGGATGAAGGTGAAACTGGGAAAGGAGATGTGGGTCTTTGTAAGTACATATGGGCCTGGCAGTGAGAAGAGCATGGAAGAAAGGGAGGCCTTTTGGATAGATTTAAATGAGTGCATAGAGGGTTTAGGAAGAAATGTCAATGTAATAGTACTGGGAGACCTTAATGCTAGGGTGGGAAATGGTCCAATCGATGGAGTGGTTGGGAAGTGTGGAGTTCCAGGAAAGAATCGTAGTGGAGAGTTGATGGTGGAAATGTGTCTAGAAAGAGAGTTGATGATAGCAAATACAGTGTTTCGGAAGAAAGTCAAGCATAAGTACTCATGGGAGAGGGTGGTGGAGGGAAGGGTGGTAGATAGAGCGCTAATGGACTATGTAGTGGTAAATAGGATTATGATAGGAAGAGTTAAGGATGTACATGTGCTAAGGGGAGAGGGTGGGGGAATATCAGATCATTTTTTGGTGGAAGGTAAGCTGAGAGTGGAGGATAGATGGAGAAAGAGGAAATGGACAAAAGGTAGGGAGGTTCTTAGAGTGAACTCCTTGAATGAAAAGGAAAAGGAGAAGGAGTACGAAAAGAAGCTGAAGGAGGAGTGGGAGGGAGTAAAGGATGGAGCAGAGATGGGTGTGGAGGAGGAATGGGGATGGTTCAGGGAGGGAGTCTTAAAGTGCGCAAGGATGGTGTGTGGAACAAGAAGGACAGGAGGAAATAGAAGAAAGGGTAGTGAATGGTGGGATGAGGAAACAAAGAAGGTTGTAGAAGAGAAGAAGAGAGCATTCACAGATTGGTTACAAAAGAGGACGGGGGAGTCATATGAGACGTACAAAGAAAAGAAAAGAGAAGTAAAGCAAAAGGTAAAGGAGGCAAAGAGGAGAGCAGATGTGAAATGGGGTAGGAGTATGACAGAAAATTTTGAAAGTAATAAAAAGATGTTTTGGAAAGAAATTAAGAGAGGAAGAGGAGGCGAATCAAGTAGGGAAGAAAAGGTAAAAGGTGCAGATGGAGAGATGATAATGGAAGAGAAGGCAGTAAGGGGAAGATGGGCAGAATATTTTAGGGAGTTGCTAAATGTGAAGGAGGATAGGGAAGGAAAGATAGCTGCAGTGGGAAATGCGAAGAAAATGAGAGTGATGAGTGAGGAGAATGGAGGAGAAATAAGGAAGGATGAGGTGAAGGCAGTTGTTAAGATGATGAAAGCAGGTAAGGCACCTGGTCTGGATGGATGCCATGAAGAATGTCTGAAAAAGGGAGGTTCAGTGATGGTGGACTGGTTGGTGAGGTTATTTAATGTTTGCTGGAGAGAGGGTAGAGTACCGGAGGACTGGAGAAGTGCCTGTATAGTTCCACTTTACAATGGAAAAGGGGACAAGTGTGAATGTGGTAGTTTCAGAGGGATTAGCCTGTTAAGTGTAGTAGGGAAGGCTTATGGGAGGATCTAGATTGAGAGGATTAGGAGAGGAACAGGAGTAATTGGTGAGGAACAGTGTGAATTTAGGACAGGTAGAGGTTGTGTAGATCAGATCTTTGTGGTAAGACAGATATGTGAGAAAGCTATAGGAAAGGGGAAGGATGTTTTTTGGGCTTTTATGGATCTGGAAAAGGCTTATGATAGGGTAGACAGAAAGGCACTGTGGGAGGTTATGCAGATTTATGGGATAGGAGGAAAGCTTTTGGGAGCTGTCAAGAGTTTTTATGAGAGTAGTAGAGCTTGTGTCAGGATTAGAAATGGAGAGAGTGAGTGGTTTGAAGTAAAGGTGGGACTTCGTCAAGGATGCGTTATGTCGCCCTGGCTGTTCAACTTATACATGGATGGGGTGGTGCGATAGGTGAATGCTAGGGTAGTGGGTCAGGGATTGGAGATGGTTAAAGAAAATGGAGAAAAGTGGGAGGTGAGCCAGCTGTTGTTTGCGGACGAAACTGCGCTTGTGGCAGGGTCGGAGGAGGGATTGAGGAAGCTGGTGCAGAGTTTGGGAGAGTATGTGATAGAAGAAAGCTAAAGATAAATGTGGGTAAAAGTAAGGTGATGAGATGTACAAGGGGTGAAAGTGGCAGTAGACTGGAAGTGAACATTAAGGGAGAGCGACTGGAGGAAGTGGATAGTTTTAGATACTTGGGTGCAAGTGTAGCAGGAAAAGGTGGAGTGAAGGTGGAGGTAGAATGTAGATTGAGAGAAGCGAGTAAATGCCTTGGTGGATTAAAGAGTGTAATGAGGAATAGACATTTGGGAATGGATGCGAAGAGGAGACTGTATGAAGGAGTGATTGTGCCAACAGCACTGTATGGGGCAGAAACGTGGAACATAAGAGAAGAAGAGAGAAGGAGTTTGAATGTGTTTGAGATGAGGTGTCTGAGAAGTATGGTGGGGGTTACTAGGCTAGATAGAGTGAGAAATGAGGAGGTGAGGAGGAGAACAGGGGTGAAAAAGGAGCTGGGAGATAGGGTTGATGAAAGAATATTAGGATGGTTTGGACACATGGAAAGAATGAGTGAAGAAAGACTAGTAAAAGAGGTATGGAAGGCAGATGTGGGGGGAGTGAACATGAGGGGACGTCCTAGGATGAGGTGGATGGATGGGGTGAAGGGGGCTTTGGGGAAGAGGGGAATGTCTGTTGAGGAAGGAAGGGAGAGGACGGAAGACAGAGGTGAGTGGAGAATGGTTGTATATGGATGATGTTGTGATTGCATGAGGAGGAATGGGGCGGGGGGTGGGGGGTGGGGTAGTATGCGTGAGTAAATTTTGACGCAGCCCGAAGGGATTTCTCCCCGTCCTCTCCTTATATGCAATGGGGGACGGAGAGGGGGGGTCGCCGATTAAATGAAGCGGCCTTGCTGTGGATGTGCTGTGTCTTGCGACACTGCTTCTGACCCAGGGCGGTGGGCAAGGTGCAGGGATGACCCGTCATCCAGGAGGTGCTCAGATGAGAGGGAGGGTGGGAGGGGTGTGGAGTGTATTTAGGGATGAAATGGGTGGGAGTGTTTTTATGCCTTTCCCTTTTTGGCTACCTCCCTTGAAAGGGGGAAAAAGCCTTGGTATATGTATGTATGTATGTATATATATCAAATCAGCCATCCTGAGACCACTGCTGAACAAAAGCTTCCTTCATAGCATTCCATGATTCATACGACCGCGCCAATCTCTGCTACGTCACTCCTACAAACTTCTCAGTCTCGTCTCTCCACGTTCTATCTGGTCTTCCTCTTCCACGCATACCATCTCGCGGCGTCCACTCAGTAACACACTTGCCTCATCATTCATCAGATGTTTGCATTAACTTGCCTGCCCAATTCCACTTCCTCTCTTTTACTGCCTCCCCAATATCTTTCACTCTAGTCTACTCTCTCACCCAACTTATTTTCTTTCGGTCTCTTAGCGTTATTCCCATCTACCATTCTATGGACATTATCTATGTTGACTTTGCTTATGACCGTAACATTGCTAACACTTTTGCTCTCATCTCCTAATATGAAGTTTACTGCGTTCTTTGTTGTTCCATTTGGACTTCTCCACGTCCATTTACGACCTACGCGCTTTTGGAAAAAAAAAGTGTTCATTATCTTCATGTTGTAGTTCTCTGCAAAATTGACCAACATCTCGCCTCTGTCATTTCTTTCACCTACTCTAAACTTCCCAATGCAAGACTCATCTCCCATCTTCTTCCCCACTTTAGCATTAAAGTCACCTTTTATCAACGTGTACTTACTTTTTTCTTGATCCATTATCTGACTTAAATTATCATAGAAGTACTCAATTTCATCGTTTGAACTGTGAAGTTGTGCATAAATCTGAACTATTTTTAAAGTGTACCTTTTACACAGCCAAGCTGCCCTGTCTGGCAAACTACTGAATTTGGCTAGCTTACTAACAACCTCTCGGTTTATTAAGAATCCCACTCCACTAGATTTTTTTTCCTACCTCTATAGTAGAACAGGTGGTGACCATCTTGTAATTGTACAAGCTTTTCTTCCGCTCAGTCCTATGATGCCCCACTTGATGTTGTCTAGTTCTTTCATTAAGCTCTCCAGTCTGTGGTCTCATTTTTTTCATGTTGTTTAATGTCGAAGACTTAAATCTGTTTGGACAGTGCTCACTCATATTCGGTGGCACACTGCCCGTAAGCACACAAGGCAATGTGGTTGGACCTTTAGGAGACGATGATCCAACAGTAATGCCCGCTTTTCTTTTGATTGTTCAATTCATTTGGTTATGAAGGCTTTTTGGCAATAATCTCACCTCCGTGCCAACTGGTTTCTGGTGAGATATTTCTCTGGTGTCACCTTATTCATTATATTCGGTGGAGCCCTATATGTCTATAAGGTGTCCAATGGTCCACGCGTCATTATATATACATATATATATGCATATATATATACATATATATATATATATATATATATATATATATATATATATATATATATCATGCATTATCCATCATTCGGCAATCCCTGAATCCCATCACCATTGATGAAAGGATCAGCGCAAACACAACTTACCCGTGATCAATCATTGCATTATCAATCGATATCATAAACGCAACGCATCAATCAACTTTAATTTGTTGATGTACGTACATATGTGTACGCGGTATAGCTGCTGGAGTTCAATGGCTTACCTCGTCTAGCTTTGTATCAGCTGCATGCGCGCGTATACTAGTACATGTTGACTAGACTGTACACGACTATCTTGCTACATAATGTCGCTAGTTTTGAATTGCATGGTACCTGTATGCAAGGAAGTTCATTGGTTGCATGCAGCTAGCTGCCCAATCAACGCGCTGACTACATGTACAATGCACCATACCCAATACCACATCACCGCATGCATACGTACACTGTACATATGCAAACTCGATCCGACATGAGTAATGAGTTAGCCTTCCAATAGTTTGAAGGAAATCGAACCTGCAAAAACATGGCTCTGGAAGTATCAAAAATGGCTCTGGTAATTAAAAAAAATGGCTCTGGTGAAATTAACCCCTTTGTTACCGACCCGTCAACCTTACGTAAACAAACGTTTCCCTGCCTGTTTGTAAATACAGACATTTGCCACCAAGTGGGTAGAAATAACCCAGAAACCGAGTCCTTGAGAGCCCTCAATACACACAGCTTATAACTATGGCACGTGCATGTCACGGGGAGCACGCTCGGCTCCTGGCGGGTGCACTCAGCCGTGACACGCAGGTGTCACAAAACACACATCTGGTACTCAAGGGGTTAAAAAAAAAAAAAAAAAATGGTCCTGGAAAAAAAAGTATTTCCCCCCTGATATATATAGATATATATATATATATATATATATATATATATATATATATATATATATATATATATATATATATACATATATATTAGTTCATATTAATTTAGCTGAGTTGTACACCAAGTGCATACGTCAAGAAAGCGTTCCTGATGCGTGGTGCAATGCTATAGTAATTTTGCTTCATAAAAAAGGACACCAGAGGGACCTTAGTAACTATCGATCGATTAGCTTCCTATCAAATGTGTATAAAGTATTCTCCAAGATCCTTACAAATAGACAAGTCAAGTTTTAGATGGAAACCAACCGAGAGAACAGGCAAGTTTTAGAAGCGGATATTCGACTCTAGACCATTTGCAAGCGATAAACCAACTAATCGAGAAAACGACGGAATACAATATACCTCTGTGTTTAGCTTTTGTAGATTACGAAAAGGCCTTTGACTCGGTAGAACAAACAGCAATACTAAACTCGCTATGCAAGCAGGGTACAAAAGAACAGATGGTAAGGATTTTAGAAGTTATCTATACGAAAGGTATCGCTATAATTCGACTACATAATCACTGGGTTCCCCCACTGAGTCCTGAGTCCCCCCACTTTCCCCATCCCATTTTCTGTACCCCTCACTACCTCATAAATACTTTTACTCTAACTTCTTGTAACTATTCTGCTGAAGAGGACTACAGATAGTAGTCGAAATATACAGTTTTCCTTTACTTCCGATATTATTTCTCCGATAGTGGGTTTATAGTGAACATTTACAAATGTGTTAATATACCAGTTTCCAATCGACTACATAAAGATACAGAAAAGATCAAGATCGAGAAAGGAGTACGTCAAGGCGATACAATTTCACCCAAACTATTTACAGTTTGCTTGGAAGATATTTTCAGAAGATTGAGTTGGGAAAAGAAAGGTTTAAAGATAAATGGCAAATATTTGAACCACCCAAGATTTGCGGATGACATTAATATTATTTCAGAAAGAGCAGAAGACTTACAAGATATGCTGAGTGATCTGAACAAGAAAAGTCTCAAAGTAGGTTTAAAACGAATAAGAGGAAAACCAAAGTAATGTTCAACACGAAAGTTCAAAGCAAAGAGATTGTAATTGATGGTGAGAGTCTTGAAGAAGTTGAGGAGTATAATTATTTAGGGCAGATGGTGAAAGTGACGAAAGATCATGATAATGAAATAAAAAGACGCATTGTAATCGGTTGGAAAGTGTTTGGTAAGTAT
>NC_134787.1:34078119-34080619 GCF_046742065.1 Oratosquilla oratoria
GAAGGCAGTGAGAGGAAGGTGGGCAGAGTATTTTAGGGAGTTGCTAAATGTGAAGGAGGATAGGTAGGGAAAGGTAGTTGCAGTGGGAAGCGCTAAGAAAATGAGAGTGATGAGTGAGGAAAATGGAGGAGAAATAGGGAAAGATGAAGTGTGAGCAGCTGTTAAGATGATGAGAGCAGGTAAGGCACCTGGGTTGGATGGATGCCATGCAGAATGTCTGAAGAAAGGAGGTACAGTTATGGTGGGCTGGCTGGTGAGGTTATTTAATGTTTGTTTAAGAGAGGGTAGAGTGCCGGAGGACTGTATAGTTCTACTTTACAAGGGAAAAGGGGACAAGTGTAAGTGCAGTGGTTTCAGAGGGATCAGTTTGTTAAGTGTAGTTGGGAAGGCTTATGGGAGGGTCTTGTATATGTATATATATATATATATATACAGTATATATATATATAAAAGTGTATATGTATACATATATATATACATATATAAATATATATATACATAAATATAGTTATATATATATATATATATATCAGTCAATACAATCAGCCATCCTGAGTCCACTGCTGAACAAAGACCTTCGTACCATTCCATGATTCACACGACCGCGCCAACCTCTGCCACGTCACTCCTGCGAACTTCTCTATCTCGTCTCTCCACCTTCTGTCTGGTCTCCCTCTTCCACGCTTCCTATCTCGCGGCGTCCACTCAGTAACACACTTGCTCCATCGCTCATCAGTCGTTTGCACTAACTTACCTGCCCAATTCCACTTCCTTTCTTTTACTGCCTCCACAATATCTTTCACTCTAGTCTGCTCTCTCACCCAACTTGTTCTTTTTGGGTCTCTCAGTATTATTCCCCATTCTCCTCTGTGCAGTCCTTAGCTTTGTTTCCATTGCCTTCGTTAGTTTCCAAGTCTCACACCCGTAGATTATTGCTGGCAGAATGAATTGATTGTAAACTTTACGTTTCAAACATAAAGGTAGAGAGCCTCTCAGGATTTTATTATACTTACCAAACACTTTACAACCAATTGTAATACATATTTTTATTTCATTATCATGATCTTTCGTCACTTTCACCATCTGGCCTAAATAATTATACTCCTCAACTTCTTCAAGACTCTCACCATTGACTATAATCTCTTTACTTTGAACTTTCGTGTTGAACATTACTTTGGTTTTCCTCTTATTCGTTTTTAAACCTACTTTGAGACTTTCCTTGTTCAGAATACTCAGCATATCTTACAAGTCTTCTGCTTTTTTTCTGAAATAAGAATAATGTCTTCTGCAAATCTTGGGTGGTTCAAATATTCGCCATTAATCTTTAAACCTTTCTTTTCCCAACTCAACCTTCTGAAAATATCTTCCAAAAACAAGCTGTAAATAATTTGGGTGAAATGGTATCGCCTTGCCGTACTCCTTTCTCGATCTTCATCTTTTCTGTATTTTTCTGAAGTCGAATTACAGCAGTATCTTTCGCATAGATATTTTCTAAAACCCTTAAGATCTGTTCGTTAGTACTCTGCTTGCGTAACGAGTTTAGCACTGCTATTTGTTTTACCGAGTCAAAGGCCTTCTCGTAATCTAAAAAAGCTAAACACAGAGGTATATTGTATTCTGTCGTTTTCTCGATTAGTTGGTTCATCACCTGTAAATCTTCTAGAGTCGAATATCCGCTCCTAAAGCCTGCCTGTTCTCTCGGTTGGTTTCCATCTAAAACTTGACTTAGTCTATTTGTGAGGATCTTGGAGAATAATTTATATACATTTGATAGCAAGCTAATCGGTCGATGGTTACTAAGTGTCCTTTTTTATGAAGTAAAATTACTATAGCATTGCACCACGATTCAGGAACCCTTTCTTGACGTAAGCACTGGGTGTACAACTGAGCTAACTTAATAACTTCTTTCCCTGCGTCTTTCAACAGATCTATCGATATACCATCTTCCCCAGGTGCTTTTCCTTGTTTCATATTTTTTAGAGCAAATTGTACTTCTTCCTTTGTAATCTCTGGTACATTACTAACGTCTACAGATGAATTTACTGACTCAACTATGGTCTTCGACGAGTAAAGCTCTTGATAATATTCTTCTACTCTTTTTATCATTCTGTCTCTGTCATTAATGATTTCTCCATTTCTATCTTTTAAACATATCATTTACTATCTTCCTAAAGCATGTCTGCGCTCGATCCCTTTAATACTTTTAACTTTCCGAATAGTTTCCTCTATTCCATCCATATTTCTCTTTCTTTTCTCTGATCTCTAATTTTTTTATAAGCTTGTTTAGTTCTACTCTTTCTGTTTCGTCTCTCTTGTTTTTAATTTGCATGGTCCTTCTTCTTTTAATTAGGTCATTTGTAGCTTAAGAGCATTCTCTGCCGATTCCATAATCATATTCACTAGATTTAAATTAATACCTTCCACGGTGTCTTCGTTGGATCTTAGAGCTTCGAATCTATTTTTAATTTCTAACTGAAATTTCTTATTATTATCCTTAACC
>NC_134787.1:34085619-34090619 GCF_046742065.1 Oratosquilla oratoria
TTTCTTCCTCGGTGCACCTGGGATTCAGTTGCCAGAAGCAATGGTCCTCGAGACGCAGCCTGAAGACTAGTGTTTCTACTCGTCTGGGAGTGGAGCGGGGAAGTACTAGGGGTTCATATGCCGTCACCCTCTTGTATCACTTCGTTCGTTGTGAAACCTCTGCCTCCAGACTGATGGAGGTGCCACGGCGTGCATGCTAATGCCCTGGTTCGGAGTTTGAACTGGCTCCTGCTTAAGGGGACCTGGATGTCGACCCTGGGGCATCAACGAGGTCCATGCCATGGATACTGACGTGACTCGGCACCCAGTTGATAGTGACGCTCCGTTCCTTGCGGTGTAAGTTGTGTAGGAGCGGAAAGATACTGGTGAGTAGGTGGACATTGTCTCCGGTCTCTGCGTGCTGCAAGCAGCTTATCAGGCTCAAAGAGTTGGTGTAGATAACCACGGAATTGGAGTGGGATATGATGGCGTGTTCTAGGGCCCCTGCATCACTACAGCCTCGGCTTGGAGAGAAGACGCGGACTCCTGCCGAAGATACATCCATCAGTTACAAAGGCGGCTCCGGCCGCGCGCGGGCTGGCGGTTTCCACCGAGTCGTCTGTGTAATACACCGCATATCCAGGTCGCGTCAGCGCGCGGATACCGTCTTCTGCCGACGAACGTGCACTAGCTGGGTGGCATGTGCTCTTCTTCCCCGGGAGTGGCGTCATTTTCAAGGTCACAGGAGCTGGTGCCCACGGCAGCGGGCATTCGTACTCCGGGTGTGATTTCGGTATGCCCTTCTCGAGGAGAAGATGACGCAGTCGGAAGGAGTCCAATATCTTGGCCGCTTGAGAGAGCCAAATGTTGGCGGCAAAGCGGTGTATCTACACGCTCTCGGGAGGTGTAGATGGCCCGACTCAGACCCGTCTCGCCGGGGGCGTGGAGTGCGTGGGCAACAAAGTCCGCTCCGAGCCTTCTGATCCTGAGTTGGAGAGGCGGAAGTGAGGCTTCCAGCTGGAGGTTGAGAGCTTTGTTCCACCGTTGCGCTCCCAGGATGACTCTAGCCGCATCATTCTGGCGCGGTTCAAGCCGCTGGAGTTTTTCCGTGGCCACTGTAATAAGAGCCGGGGCGACGTAATCTACGATAGAGAACACAGCTTGTACGTAGTACGTGCGTAGGACTTCGTGCGTGGCACCAAGTGCCCTTCCACACATGACTCTCATTATTGTGGTTCTAGCTGTTATTCTGTCCCTGAGGTGGGATATTTCCCTGTTGAAGGTGAGCTCCTTGTCGATCCATACGCCCAGTTACTGGAATTGGGAGTCCCAGTTGTTGTGGATGTCCTGTAGAAACAATAAGAATACTGATTCGGGTTGTGCAAGAGAATCCACGACACTATCAGACGACGCTCATACCTTGATTGTCAAGTTTCATCATCCTTACATTTTTTTTTTTTTTTATAGAAATTCAAATTTTGATAGTGTCAGAACATGAAAAATGAATGCTTGCCCTGTTGATGTCTACTGGAGCTAAAGACAAGGGTGGTCTTTGGTTTCAACATGAAGGAAGATCTTTGCAAGTTCATTAGAGATTCCCAGGCCCACCACAGTCCCAGAACTATCAGTTTCTGGGTTTGTTTTTATATATATATATATATATATTTTTTTTTTCAAGAGCTAAAGGGAGGTATCGTTGTAGAATTCACAGAATTTACTGAAGTTTTGTTCAGCTCTTTGTGTACAACGTCAAATGGATGTAGTGCTACACATTTGACACATAAGGTACAGAAAGAATCCCAAACGGTGAAGAAGGAAATACGTAATTGTATAAATAAATTCAGACAGGGCGATTCGAAACTGAATGTTATTCTTCGTTGTTCAGAATCTGAACACAAAAAGAAAAATGAATAATAAAAACAATCCATGAGTCGTAAATAAAAGAAAACACGATAGCATACATAACAAACTCAGCCAAGAACATTACAGCCGGTAGTAGTACCAGTGTTAACAAATATACGTGTGGCCTAATACAATAAAATATATATATATACATATATATATATACATATATATATACATATACATATACATATATATATATATATATATATATATATGTATGTATATGTATATATGTATGTATGTATATAAGTTTGTAAGTATATGTAAGTTTGGGAGTGTAAGTGGGAGGTTATCAGGAGTGAAGAGAGGGCGAGGGAGGGAAGGGGTGGCTATTCTAGTAAGTGAAGAGATAGGTAAACGTGTAGTGGAGTGGAAGGAGGTTTCCTCAAGGATAATGTGGATGAAGGTGAAACTGGGAAAGGAGATGTGGGTCTTTGTGAGTGCATATGGGCCTGGCAGTGAGAAGAGTGTAGAAGAAAGGGAGGCCTTTTGGATAGATTTAAATGAGTGCATAGAGGATTTAGGGAGAAATGTCAATGTAATAGTACTGGGAGACCTTAATGCTAGGGTAGGAAATGGTCCAATCGATGGAGTGGTTGGGAAATGTGGAGTTCCAGGAAAGAATCGTAGTGGAGAGTTAATGGTGGAAATGTGTATCGAAAGAGAGTTGATGATAGCAAATACAGTGTTTTGGAAGAAAGTCAAGCATAAGTACACATGGGAGAGGGTGGTGGATGGAAGGGTGGTAGATAGAGCGTTAATGGATTATGTAGTGGTAAATAGGACTATGATAGGAAGAGTTAAGGATGTACATGTGCTAAGGGGAGAGGGTGGGGGAATATCAGATCATTTTTTGGTGGAAGGTAGGTTGAGAGTGGAGGATAGATGGAGAAAGAGGAAAGGGACAAAAGGTAGGGAGGTTCTTAGAGTGAACTCCTTGAATGAAAAGGAAAAGGAGAAGGAGTACAAGAAGAAGCTGAAGGAGTGGGAGGGAGTGAAGGATAGAGTACAGCTAGGTGTGGAGGAAGGATGGGGATGGTTCAAGGAGGGAGTCACAAAGTATGCAAGGATGGTGTGTGGAACAAGAAGGACAGGAGGAAATAGAAGGAAGGGTCGTGAATGGTGGGATGAGGAAACAAAGAAGGTTGTAGAAGAGAAGAAGCGAGCTTTCACAGATTGGTTACAAAATAGGACGAGGGAGTCATATGAGAGGTACAAAGAAAAGAAAAGAGAAGTAAAGCAAAAGGTAGAGGAGGCAAAGAGGAGAGCAGATGTGAAATGAGGTAAGAGTATGACAGAAAATTTTGAAAGTAATAAATGATGTTTTGGAAAGAAATTAAGAGAGAAAGAGGAGGCGAATCAAGTAGAGAAGAAAAGGTAAAAGGTGCAGATGGAGAGATGATAATGGAGGAGAAGGCAGTATGGGAAAGATGGGCAGAATGTTTTAGGGAGTTGCTAAATGTGAAGGAGGATAGGGAGGGAAAGGTAGTTGCAGTGGGAAATGGTAAGAAAATGAGAGTGATGAGTGAGGAAAATGGAGGAGAAATAAGGAAGGATGAAGTGAAGGCAGTTGTTAAGATGATGAAAGCAGGTAAGGCACCTGGTCTGGATAGATGCCATGCAGAATGTCTAAAAAAAAAAAAAGGAGGTACTGTGATGGTGGACTGGCTGGTGAGGTTATTTAATGTTTGCTGGAGAGAGGGTAGAGTGCCGGAGGACTGGAGGAGTGCCTGTATAGTTCCAATTTACAAGGGAAAAGGGGACAAGTGTGAATGTAGTAGTTTCAGAGGGATTAGCTTGTTAGTGTAGTTGGGAAGGCTTATGGGAGGATCTTGATTGAGAGGATTAGGAGAGGAACAGAGGGAGTAATTGGTGAGGAACAGTGTGGATTTAGGATGGGTAGAGGTTGTGTAGATCAGATCTTTGTGGTAAGGCAAATATGTGAGAAAGCTATAGGAAAGGGGAAGGATGTTTTTTTGGGTTTTTATGGATCTGGAAAAGGCTTACGATAGGGTAGACAGAAAGGCACTGTGGGAGGTTATGCAGATATATGGGATAGGAGGAAAGCTTCTAGGAGCTGTTAAGAGTTTTTATGAGAGTAGTAGAGCTTGTGTTAGGATTAGAAATGGAGAGAGTGAGTGGTTCGAGGTAAAGGTGGGACTTCGTCAAGGATGCTTTATGTCTCCCTGGCTGTTCAACTTATACATGGATGGGGTAGTGCGAGAGGTAAATGCAAGGGTAGTGGGTCAGGGATTAGAGATGGTTAAAGAAAATGGAGAAAAGTGGGATGCGAGCCAGCTGTTGTTTGCGGACGACACTGCGCTTGTGGCAGGATCGGAGGAAGGACTGAGGAAGTCGGTGACAGAGTTTGGGAGAGTATGTGATAGAAGAAAGCTGAAGATAAATGTGGGTAAAAGTAAGGTGATGAGATGTACAAGGGGTGAAAGTGGCAGTAGACTGGAAGTGAGCATTACGGGAGAGCGACTGGAGGAAGTGGATAGTTTTAGATATTTGGGTGCAAATGTGGCAGGAAAAGGTGGAATGAAGGTGGAGGTAGAATGTAGATTGAGAGAAGCGAGTAAATGCCTTGGTGGATTGAAGAGTGTAATGAGGAATAGACATTTGGGAATGGATGCTAAGAGGAGACTGTATGAAGGAGTGATTGTGCCAACAGCACTGTATGGGGCAGAAACATGGAACATAAGAGAGGAAGAGAGAAGGAGTTTGAATGTGTTTGAGATGAGGTGTCTGAGAAGTATGATGGGAGTTACTAGGCTAGATAGAGTGAGAAATGAGGAGATGAGGAGGAGAACGGGGGTGGAAAGGGAGTTGGGAGATAGGGTTGATGAAAGAGTATTAGGATGGCTTGGACACATGGAAAGAATGAGTGAAGAAAGACTAGTAAAAGAGGTATGGAAGGCATATGTGGAGGGAATGAACATGAGGGGACGTCCTAGGATGAGGTGGATGGATGGGGTGAAGGGGGCTTTGGAGAAGAGGGAAATGTCTGTTGAGGAAGGACGGGAGAGGACAGAAGACAGGGGTGAATGGAGAATGGTTGTATATGGATGATGCTGTGATGCATGAGGTGGAATGGGCGGGGGGATGGAGGGTGA
>NC_134787.1:34098119-34108119 GCF_046742065.1 Oratosquilla oratoria
TTAACTTTAGAGTCAAATTGGGTAGTGAATGATTGTGTGGGTGTGCGGGTGTGGGAGGCTGGACTTAATTAAGTGATACTGACCTCTGATTTGCGAGGAAACTTCAAAGTTCACGACACACGAACTTGAGTCTTGAATAGACTATTTAACGTTAAACCGAATAACTTGAATTTCCAGATAGGACTGAATTTGACTCTGTGGTAACTTCTCAGGAGTATCATAGAAGACTGAAATTTACTGTGTTGCTGACCAGAAAGAAGCCTCTGAATGATATAGGCTCCTCCTACAACTAATTATGATTGGCAACGAATCTTTCCGTATGCTACATATGGCCAATGGAAACACATGCCTTTTCGTAAACATCCCTGCCTTCCTCAGACGGGGCTCGGTTCATTCGGAGTCAGAGGTCACGAGTCCATTACGGAAAGGCGACCTCATAAGACAAAAATAGTGTTTATGGCTTGATAAGGTGCCTAGCGTGCGATGAGATGACGAAATCTAGTATCGACTAGTATCACTGTCTAGTATCAACTAGTATCAACCAGTGGTGATGTTGCCGTCGTCAAACCAATCACCACATAGCCCCCCTTCGAAGAAGCGTGTGTCCCCACACGCCACGACAAATGTCACAGCCTTTAACGACCCAGCACACTCCTACACAAAATAAGACTGAAGGAGGGAAAAAAGTCTAAGGGCCTCGAACTCAAAGAGGATAGATGTCCACACAGTGGAAATCAACCGGCCATGGGAACGATGGGCCCAGGGTGAAAAAAACTCCGACAAAATATATATAATTATCTTTTAGACAAATAAATATGCATAGGATTTTTTTTTTTTTTTTTTTTTTTTTTTTAATGCAGGTCCAATTCTTCACAGTATCAACAGTATGGAGGATACATCCCCGAGGCGACAAAGACAGGGCCTCAGTTGTAGTCCAAGTATCCTTGAGGCGACAGAGACAGGGCCTTATTTGTAGTCCAAAGTAGAATAGCGTGGGTGCTTTCCCACAAACCGGGCAACTCGGGTCAAGGGTGATGACAAGTCCGCTGCAGAGTTGTCTCAGCACCTGGCCAAATCCTATGGGACCGGTCCGCTGCGTATCTGCAAAACAGTCTCGGAGGCAACAAAAGCGTCCAAATAATCGTTGTGGAAACAACGAAAGGTATTACTTTTGTCCGTCTTAGGACATGAAGAATAATATCGTGGCATACAGGTCCAAGTCCAATCCTTACACTCCCAACACCCTAGTCATTTTGCAAAAACAGATTTATTGCAATCAGCTAGCATGCTCATCCCTTATAACAGGTTAACGGTGTCCATAAGATTTCAATCGCGGCGGTGTGAGCGAAGATTTGAATCAGATGGCCCTTCTCATATCATTTAATATGTTCCTTGTTAATATTGTTCTTGAAATAGAATAACTAATTTTGTGTAATGCTTGCAATATTTGATCAGAGGGACGGCGTTGACATAACACGCGGAATTTGTATCATGTGACAATGGATGAACGGCACTTTAACATGAGACAATTAGTTTTCGCAAACCTTATCTTGGGTTGGACAACGGCAAGATAAGGTCCAATGAACCAATTTATATAAGTTAAACCATGGTCTCGAAACGTAGAAAGAATCCAAATCATGACATTGGTATAACGTAATGACATATGCAGAAATCGCTGGTGTAATAATGATATAAGTTGATCACTCACGGTCACGGCTGACATTTGCAGAAATTAAGATAATCTGTTTATTCCAATTTTATGTAATAGATATAGCACCTCAATGGTTGGCTAATAGGTTCCTGTATTAATCCTGTAAGTCCAATTGAAAATGATGTTAGACATACAGAGCACCGCTTCACAATTTCGTTTACATCGGAATTCATATAGGTGAAAACGCAAACTACTTAAGTTAAACATTACATTTCATCCATATCCGAAAGAGAGAGCAGGCAATGTGCAAGAAGAAACTGATTCCTTTTAGATACAATAAATTTGTACTATCAGCATTAATGCTAATTAAATGTAGAACATCATCCAATACATCAACGTCCTCATCTCTGGAACTTTATATTATTTCCGCGACAGCACCGCTTAATATTCTCACTTCACTTTTAATGGGAGCTCAATTTTCCATTCTTTTCTTCGAGTCCAAATAACTACTTAAATATATATATTATGTGTTCATATTTATACACTATACTGACATGCATAGGTTTATTGCTGACCGTAACTGCCGTTGCTGTGTAGAAATCAGTAACCGACGGTTGTCATTAGAACACAAGCAACTTAATTTGCCACTAACATGTGTTCAAGATGTTTTTTTTATCACGCGCGCACCTGTTTCATACAATTTTTCTCAACAGGAACTGTAACTGTCCAGCTTGAGGGAAAGTCTGTCTCATTAGCTGCTGAAATATAAAAACCGGAATGTAACGGAGAACTCAAATTTTCGTATAATCGCGCAAATCTCAATCACAAGGAAAACTTGGTGTCCTCCTTATTTATCTACGGGGCTTTAATTTACCGAGGATTTAACATCAACCTCGTTTAAATCTTAACACGTGAGAATTTCTCTCACGGATGAAGTTATAAAATTGTACTTATATTTTTCTTTTTACATGTCGGACGTTTATTTACTGAGGGGTTAGCTTTTTTTTTTTTTTTTTTTTTTTTTTTTTTTTGTATATCGAAGACTGATTTAATTTTTACCATTTTACTCACATGAAGGGCTGTCTCCATTGAGGGAATGTTGCTTCCTCACTAAATTTTATCATGCATAATTACTTTCGATGAGGGAAAGTTTCAACCTCAAAACCTCATTTACCGAGGGATCATTGTATTTCACACAGTTTTTGTTTGAGATCTCATATATCAAGGGAATTTATCATCCTTGAAATATGTACAACCGCGCATGCCTCAGGTACCGGGGATTTTGTAATTTCCACGTTTTTAGATAGTTTTCTGGCTCCTTTCACGACAACCGCGCGTTTTTTTTTTTTTTTTTTTTTTTCTAGCGGGAATTTCATTTCATCAAGGAAAGGCATAAACCTTGGACACGACCGCGCATACCTTTTTTAAATTTCATTTCAATTTCTGGCGGGACTTACAATTTCATCAAGGAAGGTGTAACCTTGGACACGACCGCGCATACCTTTTTTAAAATTCATTTCATTTTCTGGTGGGGCTTACAATTTTCCTTAAGGAAGGTACCTTGGGCACGACCGCGCATACCCTTTTTTTCATTTTCTGGCGAGACTTACAATTTTCCTCAAGGAAGGTATAACCTTGGACTTGACCGCACATACCTTTTTTTTTTTTTAATTCATTTCATTTTTCTGGCGGGACTTACAATTTCATCAAGGAAGGTATAATCTTGGACACGACTTCGCACACCTTTCTTTTTTTTTCATAGCGGGACTTTCAATTTTATCGTTGCTCCTTTTTTCCTATGTAAAAGTATTACCTGAGACATCGTTTCACAAAAATAAGTTTCCAAAATATTTTCTGATTCTTTTTCCAATTTTAGATCGCGACACGTGTTTTCAAACCGAGGTAATTTTCTGTCTCTATTTGTTTTCAAACCGAGGTAATTTTCTTCCTCTATATATATTTCAACCCAGAGGGTACCGACTTCCTCCATGATTTCATAATTCTCGTTTAATGCCATTGAACCTTAGCCTCAATGGTTTTTGTTCTTGCCCGCTAATACATGTAGTTGCTGTTAATACATTCAGTAGCCCGCTAAAATACATTCAGTAGCCTGCTCATACATTCAATAGAGAGGGAATCGACATCCTCACTGATTTCTTATTTCTGCCCGCAAATTCTTTCGATTTTTTCTTTCGGTTTGTTTCGATATTTTTCGTAGACTTATTCCGATATTGCCGCTTAAATAACGTAAGGGTATAGATATCCTCATAGGTTTCATTCAATATTGCCCGTTTATAATAGATATCCTCATAGGTTTCATTCAATATTGCCCGTTTATAATAGATATCCTCATAGATTTCATTCAATATTGCCCGTTTTATAATAGATATCCTCATAGGTTTCATTCAATATTGCCCGTTTGTAATAGATATCCTAATAGGTTTCATTCAATATGCAATTTTGTTGAACACCCTGTTTTTTAGGGGAGTATGCCAGGTATACGATTTTTCTTCATGTCACTAATCACACTTTTTTAAATATATATGTATATATATCATATATATCACATATTTCACAATATCTCATACATGCTCATTAATATCTCATAATGCTCATAAACAATGTTCTCCTCTCCCGAGTCTATTGTTTAGCAATGTATTTGTGGTTAATGTATATAGGGAAATTTATTCGTCAATATCTAGTCCAACTTAATAGGCTACCACTTACTCTGTGTGAAGCTAATTTAGTAAATAGCCTTTCGTGGGGATGGTATCAAAAGTTTTTGCAAAGTCTAGATATATTAAATTTATATTGTTTCTTTAGTCATAATTCGAGATGACTGTGTTGTAGAATTTGAGTAAGTTAGTCACGCAAGAACGTTTCCGTCTGAATCCATGCTGGCTATCATTTATCAAACAGGTACTTCCTAAATGAAGACCAATCAGAACACAGCGCTATACGCTCGCACACCCCCTTGAGCCGTAAGGCGTGTTTATAAAATCTGTATGTATCTAGAATGCTCATTCCTTTGAGAAAGTTGTTAGACGAAACGTCAGGAATAAAAGCTTCACCTCCAGTCCATGTTTCCTTTACCGTGTCTATACAACTTGTTCACATGGATTTTCTTCTATACAACGAAGACCAGTTACTACACTCATAGAATGAAAAACCGTTCCAGAAGCAAATGGCTACACCATTCCATAGGTATCAACAAAACTTACCAGAGAGAGTATCACATTATAATTATATTACTACACTCAGGTTAATAACGCATCATAAATAATCTGACTCCCAAATTTAACTCCAATCTTAATTGAGAGTGCATTTCCTGGTCAAATGTGTATCTATCATATTGGTCACGCAGGTGACAGTTTTGAAAGTACATTTGCAGCTGATATAACTAGGTTCCATGCAGGTGTTCTTAATGACTTTATATCTATAATTCCCAAATATCTGTTCATAATTGCAAGTAGATTTGAAAATGAAAGGGGCAAATGAATGTTATGCGTAGTGTCTGAAGAAGGGAGGTACGGTAATAGTGGATTGGCCAGTGGCTTCTTTAATGTATAAAGCTCGGTTCATAGGACTACGTCAGGAGCTTCAGCCTACAGATTGGGAGGTAGAATTAAGCGAAAGACCTGTAGATCAGATGTGGGAAATATTTTGATATACGCTTACTAAGATGATTCATACTTACATCCCGTTTAAGGACAGACGCCCCACAAATCAGGCTCGCCCAAAATGGCTCAACAAATAAACATTAGAAAAAGTATTGCTAAAAAGAGACAGGCTTACAAGAAATAAAAGTGCTCGGGTGCACCTAATGACCTAATTAATACAGAGAGATTTAAAAAAGACAATAAATCAATAAAGAGAGATTTAAAAAAGACAATGAAAAAAAGGAAACGACAATACGAAATGAATATCGCTGATAAATCCATTAGAGATAAAAAAGTTATTAGGAATCAGATTGGCCCACTGTTATCTGCTAGCGGTCAACTTAAGTATTCAAACGAAGGAAAGTGTAATATTTCAGATAATCATTTTAGCTTAGTATTCGTAAACGAAACACCTCAGAGGGAACTCCAAACTGAAACCTGTGAAAAATCTAAGGTGAACTTACTTACTACGGTAAATACAACAAAAATAGAAATTAAAAGGTGTATAGAGAAACTCAAAATTAATAAAACACCAGGGCCTGACGGTTGGCATCCCAGAATTTTAAAGGAAATGAAAAATTAGATTGTTGTTCCATTAGAAATTATTTTCAAGAAATCCATCTTATCCGGAGATGTCCCAAGAGAATGGAAGCTAGCTAACGTTACTCCCATATTCAGAAAAGGTGACAAAAAGAAACCAGATAACTACAGGCCTATAAGCTTGACTTCAATCGTAGGAAAAATGATGGAAACTATCATCAGAGATGCTATCGAACATCATTTAGGAAGTAACTGTTTGATAAATGATAGCCAGCATGGATTCAGACGGAAACATTCTTACGTGACTTACTCGAATCCTACAACACAGTTATCTCGAATTATGACAAAAGAAAAAATATAGACTTAATATATCTAGACTTTGCAAAAACTTTTGATACCATCCCCCACGAAAGGCTACTTACTAAATTAGCTTCACACAGAGTAAGTGGTAGCCCATTAAGTTGGACTAGAAATTGAAGAAGGAGGAGGAGAATGACAGGAAAGAGGAAAAGAAAGAGGAGGTAGGGAAAGAGGGAAAGGAGGAAAGGGGGAGAAGGAAGTGGAAAAAGGAAAAGAGGGAGGAGAAGGAAGGGGAAGAGGAGAAGGAGTGGGAGGAAGAGAGGGAAGAGGGACATTAAAAAAAGAGAAGGAAGAGGGAAAGGAAGGGGGAGGAAGAGGAAAGGCTGAAAGAATGATGGACTCAGTCCTTCACCGCTCCCACCGACCCCCACAAAACACGCACACACACACACACACACACACACACACACACACACACACACACACACACACACACACACACACACACACACACACACACACACACACACACACACACACACACACACACACACACACACACACACACACACACACACACACACACACACACACACACACACACACACACACACACACACACACACACACACACACACACACACACACACACACACACACACACACACACACACACACACACACACAGCATTACCCATAGATCGGTCATACGAGCTCTGAGCTCTCTCCCGGGAGGGAAATAGCTGTCGATCACGAGTCGAACACGTGATCCAAAGACCAAGGTGAATACACACACACACACACACACACACACACACACACACACACACACACACACACACACACACACACACACACACACACACACACACACACACACACACACACACACACACTATTTATTTTTGTTCTTTACTTAGGAGAAAGTGGGCGCCTTTAAAGATGAGGAGCAAAGATAGTGTGAGATAGATAGATAGATAGATAGATAGATAGATAGATAGATAGATAGAGAGAGAGAGAGAGAGAGAGAGAGAGAGAGAGAGAGAGAGAGAGAGAGAGACAGAGAGAAAGTGAAATTCATTTATGAATTGACACACGTGATGCTTTTTGGATCGACAAATGTGTGCTCGTGAGTCCCCGTCTCTGTGGTCACCATCGGTTAAGCTTGGGTTTAGATATGTTCATATCATCTTACTGGATTATTTCTTCTTCCATCGTCTAAGACCACGTGCTTGACTCGTGATCGACAGCTAGTGCCCTCCTAGGTGCGAGTTTCACAGTTCGTATGGCCTGATGTTGTAATCTTGTTACGTCACAAACGCGTACATTCCTTGTCTCCTCCTCTAGGGAGATGGTGAAGGTTTGCGGTATTGTGGTGTTTTCCAGGTTCTGATCGAGGCTCAATCTTGGTTTTACTGAGATGGTAGGCCTAGAAGTTCACCACTGCATTAGTAAGCCACTCATGTTTGTGGATTCATCGAACGAATGAAGAGCAGTTTTGGTCAAATAGCGTTTACGATCTGTGAGCATTAATGAGTTCAATTGAACATTTTTTGCTCGGAATTACCTACACTTCATTTGTTCACAACCTATGATTCATGGGCCACAGAGTTCCCCAAAAGGAGCCACATGTCTGAGACTCGTGAGTTCCTGGACTTTATTCAGTGTTGGAGTGGTCCCCAGGACGCTAAGGACGGTGTCACACTATGCGGCGGCGCCGGATGCGGCCAGATTGTGGTCAAGTTCAGTTGAGTTAATAAAATTGCCTGGCGATAGCTAGAACTTCATGCAGCAACCACCATCTCCCCTTGGTTAAACTACTATCATTATAACCTTTCGAGTCTAATGACTCATAACGGAAACTTTACTATATCCAACAACAAGCCTCAACGGCGGCGCTAGGCAGCGTGACACCGGCCTAAAGAAGAATAGCATACATGAATATAGGGTATGTAAGAATATAGATTGAGAAATATTGGTGTAGGGTTAGGGGCTGACGATGGGGGTGCAAAAATGTCAGATTATCGACATCAATAATTAATTCATATCGTTTGCTGGTGCTTTGAACACTTCGAACCGTTGCTTTACAGAGTCTGTGGCTCACATTACGAGAATAGAGTTCGAATCCTGTAACATATTGATATCAGTAATCTTTATAGATAAGAGGGATATTTGGTATAATATTTGACAATGATAAGGCATAACGAGGATAGATATGAAGTCGAAGAGTAATCAAAGGCTAAAACAGCCAAAATACAAGTAAACCAACTGGCACAAGTTAGGATATTTTGTTGAAGTGTTTATCGTAGTCAATTCTAGAACTTCGGAATGTACAGGATGTTCTACATGTCATTCTACCACTTGAAGAATATAGTATCAAAATTATTTACATCATCTGTAATGAGTAACTGTAAAACTATTGTGATTTGTATATCTTTTTATAGGGCTAAAAGTGTATGTATAAATACATTTTTGTATGCATAGAAGCTGATATTTTTTCATTAACTAGTATTTTAAAGGGATTTGCTTTTCGAGTTGGTTAGGGTGTCATTGCTTGCGGCGAGGGTCAAGGGGTTGGCGGTTCGAACCCTGCCACCGGCGTAGTTGAACCAAGGGCATGGTTCATTAAAATCTACGCTACAAGGTCCTCTGTAATTTGCACCTCCCTAGCCTCCCGATAGGGAAGTTTATGAAGTCAAAACATATCATCATTAATCATAGTGTCAGTCAGTCCTCAAAAAGCATCAGGTGTGTAAATTCATAAATCAATTTTAATTTCTCTCTCTCTCTCTCTCTCTCTCTCTCTCTATATATATATATATATATATATATATATATATATATATATACAGTATATACATATCTCACACTCTTTTTACTCCTCATCTTTAAAGGCGCCCACTTTCTCCTAAGTAAAGAACAAAAATAGATAGATAGATAAATTAATAAAATGAATAAATAAATAAATTAATAAATATAGATCAATGAATAAATGAACATAGATTAATGAATAACTCAATAAACAAATGAATAACTAAAATAGATACGCGAGGATGAGGCCACTGAAGTGAAGATGATACCTGTGACGTGACGGTGACGTAAGCGACAGATGTCCGTGACAGATGACGTGATAAGAACGCCAGTGATGTGATGTCATTAGTGAAACAGTGACGTCTGTGACATGAAGGTGTCACCGGTAACACAAAACCTGTGACGTGGACATCACACCAGTGACTTAAAAGTAACGTCGGTGACCTAAGGTGGACGCCAATGATATGAGAACGTCACCGGTAACATGACACTACGTGACACGAAAGTGGCGGTAGTGTTATAAGTGACATAACAGTAACGTGATGATGATGTCAGTGACGCCATGGAAGTGACGTGACATGTCAGTGACACAGTGGTGACATCAGTGACTTAAACCGAGAGTGACTCATGGCGTAAGGTCACACAGGACGCGACGCCAGACATAAGTAGTGACGTGGAAATGTGTGTGTGTGTGTGTGTGTGTTTTTGTGGGGGTCGGTGGGAGCGGTGAAGGACCGAGTCCATCATTCTTTCAGCCTTTCCTCTTCCTCCCCCTCCTTTCCCTCTTCCTTCGCTTTTTTTAATGTCCCTCTTCCTTCTCTTCCTCCCACTCCTTTTCCTCTTCCTCTTCCTTCTCCTCCTTCTTTTCCTTTTTCCACTTCCTTCTCCCCTTCTCCTCCTTTCCCTCTTTCCCTACCTCCTCTTTCTTTCCCTCTTCCCTGTCATTCTCCTCCTCCTTCTTTTCCTTTTACCCTTCCTTCTCTTCCCCCCTCCTTTTCCCCTTCTTTTCCTCTTCCCCTCCTATTCCTCCTTTTCTTCT
>NC_134787.1:34113119-34118119 GCF_046742065.1 Oratosquilla oratoria
AGGTATCGTAAATCTGTCCTCTCTTCACATCCTTTCCTCTGTCTGATTTTAATGGCTTTCCGTAGTGACGTCCCTAACATGCCCTCTGGGTACCTTAGGTTCCTGAACGCAGCGGTTACGTATTCAATTTCCTCTTGTAAATACTCCTCGCTGCATATTCTAAGAGCCCTAAGGTAAAACCCAATGATAACCCCTGATTTGGTCTTCTCGTCGTGTGCGCTAAAATAGTGGATGAAGTCGTCTTTGTTTGTCGGTTTACGGTATACCTTGAACCTAGCGCTGCTGTCCGATCTGATGACGACAGCGTCTAGGAAAGGTAGGGAACCGTTGGTCTCTTCCTCTACTGTGAATTTAATTCTTTTGTCCACGTTGTTCAGTTGTTCCAGTATGTTTCTTGTGTCGTTTGTTTTGTGTGAAATGAAGAGGATGTCGTCAACATAACGGTACCACTTGGAGTTAGCTGGGACGACATGCAGAAGGTGGTCCCTTTCTAAAGTCTCCATGTAGAGCGATGCTGCCACCGCACTCAATGGAGACCCCATTGGAAGCCCCTCATGTTGTCTGTATTCCTGCTTGTTAAAAGCAAAAGAACCAAATTTTATGCACCTATCCACCAACTCCAAGTAGTCACGCTTGTTGATGGGTAAGTTGTCGGTGTCAATGTGTTGTACTGTTTCTTTAACAGCCCGAAGGGCACCGTCTATTGTTACGTTTGTGTAGAGGGAAGTAATGTCAAAGCTTATCAGGCGTTGGTCTGTGAAGTCAAATGTGTTGAGTTTGTCTATTAGGTCGGAGGAGTTTCTAAGGTGTGTTCCGCTAATGCTACCTAAGGAGGATGAAAGAGGTTTGGCTAATAGCTTGGCTAGTCTATGTGGTGCGCTACCTATGCCAGAAGTTATAGGTCGGAGGGGAATGTCCTGTTTGTGGATTTTCGGAAGTCCTTTCATGGATGGGATTGTTGGGTCTTCCTCTAGGAGGTAGAGGAGTCTTTTTCCCTTTTCGGTTCTTTTGAGGATTTTTCTGATGTCGGTGTTGAACTTCTTGGCTTCTTTGCTGGCTGTACCGTCCCTTTGTTTACAATATGTGGATTGGTCAGAGAGTAAACGTTCCATTTTGTTGGTGTAGACCCTCTTGTTCATGATGACAACGCCACCTCCTTTGTCGGCGGTCGTGATGATGATGTCGTCATTGTTATGGAGTTCTTGAAGGGCGCGAACGTATCTCCTGGGGATGGTCTTGCTGTTGTCCCTGGCTGCAATGGAACAGCATAATAGAACACCTTGTTTGAAGCCGGACTCGATGTCGCTGTCCTTCCAGTTGTAGTTCTTCCCTATGTAGTCGTTCAATTTCTTTGGGTTAATGTTGGTGCTGAATTTTAGACCAAGCGAGAGGGCTTCCATTTGGGTGTGTGTGGGGTTGTAGTCGGAAAGGTTGTTGATGAGATTCTGTCTACCCACTTCTTTCCATTTGCTTGTGTTGCACAGTCGTAGCAGTTTCTTCTCAAGTTCCACCTTCTGTTGTTGCTTTTTCTTCTTGAGTTCTTCAATGAGTTCTGGGGGAAGTGGGTAGTTCTGGAGCTTGTTTCTGACAACTTCGGCTTCGTGTTTTAGTGTTTCTCTAGCTTCCTTCAGGTATTCTCTGGCTGTGTCGCTGAAGGGTTTGTTGGGGTGATGGAGGTGGTGTGGGGCTGATCTTGGAAGAACCAGTTCTTCAAGACAGTCCTTGAGGAAGGCGTCTCTGTTTAGAATGCTCGTCAGCTTCATTTGTAGCACGAACTCGGACCTTATGACTTCCTGGATTCCATTTCCACTCGGAGACAAATGTTGAGACATTCTGACAGGTTGATGTAAGCGGAATAGGAAACACAGGAGTCTTGGTCTTGAGTTTATTCCTGACTAGTTTCGCAGGTATGCTTTTTCAAAGGAATATGTGTACAAACCACCGAGAAACCAACGCTCTAGTTAACCACATTGACACAGAGGGACATTTGCCTAACTGGGAGGGTTCCACCATTCTAGCTAAAGGACTACACAAGAAACAACGGAAAATAATTGAATCACTTTACATTGCCAACCACAAAAACACAAACAAGAGAACTGGTGACTCGAAATGGACAAAATCTACCGCGACACTTGCCCTCCAAGAATGGCTTCCCAGACCCCCCGACCCTAAGTAGATACCTTTTTCCCACTTCGGCCTACCCTCTCCAGCTTTCTTCCTTTCACTCTGAAGTTCCTCCATGCTACCTTGCCCCAACTTTTTATCATGATTTATTCTTTTAATGCTATTTGTTAATATTTATTTTCAACACTATTATTATTATCATTGTTATTATAACTATTATTTATTTATTATTTCTATCATTATATATTTATAATTTTATCATTACGTTTTTATTCTTATCATTACCATCTTTATTATTATTACTTTCATTATCTTTATTATCATTATTGTTATTATTATTGTTACTATTTAAATATTTATTAATTTTTCGTTTTTATTATCATTGTTTTCACCATTATTGTCATAATTAATATTAATAATTTTAATTTCTTGGTTATTAGTATTATCGTTTTTATTCTTATTATTGTTTTTATTACTATTACTTTTATTTTATTGTTATTATTTCCTGTATTGCTACTATCATTTTTGTTATTATTGTTAATATTATTATTTAAATATTTATCTTCATCGTTATCATTACTATTGTTACATTTTCTATTAATAATTTCTTTGGTATTAGTGTTATCATATTTAATTGTAAAAATGTCTTCATTGTTACGTGAGCCACAATGTGATGTTCACATTCGCCACCAACTATGGTAACTCGGAGAGGTGGTGAGGTCCACCCCATGTATATAATGCCCACAGCCCGTTTGTACACATATTCCTTTGAAAAAGCATACCTGCGAAACTAGTCAGGAATAGACTCAAGACCAAGACTCCTGTGTTTCCTATTCCGCTTACATATATATATATATATATATACGTATATATATACGTGGAGTTAAAAACGACAGCACTGTTGTAGTTGTTCAGTTTTCTCTTCGTATTCTCGATTTTACTGATAAGAGATTTTCCATTAACTGGGTGAATTGAAACTAGGTCTCTATATTCTTCCATTTGTTCTTATTTGACATCGACGTTTCGTCTTAAACAAGACATTATCAAGATATAACTGAAATAACAAAAATTACATGGTAACAATAAAGGTACTAGACAATATCAAGATATAACTGAAATAACAAAAATTACATGGTAACAGTAAAGGTACTAGACAATATCAAGATACAACTGAAATAACAAAAATTACATGGTAACAGTAATAATAAAGGTGACAAATTTGTAAAAATAAATACGAAGACTTACATACAGGTATTTAAAGAGAGGAAGAAGGGTGTGATAATCCAGAGATGACAGAAGTATATATACCTAAGATCAGGTCAGACGAAGGGGGGGGGGAGGGACAGACAATAAGGACCTCAGAGGTCAAGGGTAAGGGGGGGTTGGGGGGAGGGTTAGGCGGGTGCGGTCACCGATACTGAGAATCTGCTCTCCCCCTTTACTAATATATATATATATATATATATATATATATATATTTATATGCATATATATGTATATATATATTATATATATATATATGTATACATATATATGTATATATACATATCTATATTATATATATATATGTATATATATATATATATATATATATATATGTGTGTGTGTGTGTGTGTGTGTGTGTGTGTGTGTGTGTGTGTGTGTGTGTGTGTGTGTGTGTGTGTGTGTGTGTGTGTGTGTGTGTGTGTGTGTGTGTGATTATAAACTTTAAGTTTCAAACATAAAGACAGAAAGCCTCTCAGGATTTTATTATATTTACCAAACACTTTCCAACCAATTGCAATACGTCTTTTTATTTCATTATCATGATCTTTCGTCACTTTCACCATCTGCCCTAAATAATTATACTCTTCAACTTCTTCAGGACTCTCACCATCGATTACAATATATTTACTTTGAACTTTCGTGTTAATGATTACTTTGGTTTTGCTATTATTCATTTTTAAACCTACTTTGAGACTTTCCTTGTTCAGATCATTCAGCATATTTTGCAAGTTTTCTGCTCTTTCCGAAATAAGAATAATGTCATCCGCAAATCTTAGGTAGTTCAAATATTCGCCATTAATCTTTAATCCTTTCTCTTCCCAACTCAACCTTCTGAAAACATCTTCCAAACAAGCTCTAAATAATTTGGGTGAAATTGTATCACCTTACCGTACTCCTTTCTTGATCTTGATCTTTTCTGTATCTTTATGTAGTGGAATTATAGCGGTACCTATCGCATAAATCTTTTCTAAAACTCTTTCGATCTGTTCGTTTGTACCTTGATTGCGTAACGAGTTTAGTATTGTTGGTTTATCGCCAACAAATGGTATAGAGTTGAATATCCTCCCCTAAAGTCTGCCTGTTCTCTCGGTTGGTTTCTATCTAAAACTTGACTTAGTCTATTTGTAAGGATCCTGGAGAATACTTTACATACATTTGATGGGAAGCTAATTGGTCGATAGTTACTAAGGTCCTTCTGGTCTCCTTTTTTATGAAGCAAAAGCACTATAGTATTGTACCAGGATTTAGGGACTCTTTCTTGACGTAAGCACTGGGTGTACAACTGACATAACTTGATATGAACTTCTTTCCCTGCATCTTTCAACAGATCAATCGATATACCATCTTCCCCAGGTGCTTTTCCTCGTTTCATATTTTTAGAGCAAATTGTACGTCTTCCTTTGTAATCTCTGGTACATACTAACGTCTACAGATGAATTTACTAACTCAACTACGGTTTTCGACGAGTAAAGTTCTTGGTAAAATTCTTCTACTCTTTTTATCATTCTGTCTCTACATTTAATGATTTCTCCATTCCTATATTTCAAACAAATAATTTGCTGTCTTCCTAAAGCATGTCTGCGCTCGGTCACTTTAATACTTTTACCTTT
>NC_134787.1:34130619-34140619 GCF_046742065.1 Oratosquilla oratoria
ATGTAACAATCATTATCTAGATATTTTATACTGATGTTAGCATCCCAGCTATGTGTGTGTGTGTGTGTGTGTGTGTGTGTGTGTGTGTGTGTGTGTGTGTGTGTGTGTGTGTGTGTGTGTGTGTGTGTGTGTGTGTGTGTGTGTGTGTGTGTGTGTGTGTGTGTGTGTGTGTGTGTGTGTGTGTGTGTGTGTGTGTGTGTGTGTGTGTGTGTGTGTGTGTGTGTGTGTGTGTGTGTGTGTGTGTGTGTGTGTGTGTGTGTGTGTGTGTGTGCGAGCGCGCGCGCGTGTGTGTGTGAACAATAACTAGCGTTTCTATCCTTAAGGACACTATTGCACCGAAGAAGTGGAGTCACAGATGTGGTAAAGGAGAATTTTACGGAGGAAAGCAGAGGGTGATAGTAGAAATTCAAAGCGATCAGAATCCATCTTTGAGTGGAGATTGTGTTTAGATTATATCTGTTCTTTTTGTGTCTGTGTTTATGGGGGAGGGGGAGGAGTGGGTTTAAGTGGTGGATTTCGGGGTCCAGAGGAGGCTGGTGTAGTGGAAGAGGACTTTGAAACTGACCAGAAACGGAGAAGGTTAATGACCACTCTGATAAGAGATACAATAGTTGACAAGGGCAGATTCCCCCCGCCTTATCTGAATGAAATAATTTGACAAGAAAAAAGTCATATAACGGCTTTTCATTACTGGTTTAACACTTTCAGTTCCGTGGCACCCTTTGTAGATTTTCCTGAGACAAAACTCACGTTGGTCTATTAACTATCGGAAGGGTTGAGGGTGGGAGACGGCCCCTGAACGATGACGTAATGGATCGAGACCCCACTGCGGACTCTCCCACACCTAAAAAAAAAATCCACCAGAACAAAATGTTTAGCGTGTGTCACGTTTCTTTTATTAAGACGTTAACAGTTTATTGGCTTGAGCTACGTGAGGACGGCCAGAGCATCTGTTTTGGCAAGTTGGTGACAGCGACGATTCAGAGCTGTTGCTGCTGCTCCTCTGGGTGTTGTGACCTTTCCCTTATTTCCACCTTGAAGGTCACTCAGAGGGTCATTATCTAATGACAATGATTATATTGTCAATATTTCTATTATTGATAGTCATCACCTCTCCCATATTGTCAATGTCGACTGAGAATGATTTCTTTTTTTCCAGGATATTTCGTAGCAACATTGACCTGGCAAATATTGATGAAATTATTTCAATACATTGTCAATACATATTTATTTTGAATAGATTCTTCCACCCCTTCGCCACGGTGACACACTTTATTCATTTCATCATGACTGATTTTTTTTTTTTTTTTCGATTACATTAATTCCGGGGTGGGGTGATGGAGAGGTTGAAGGGTTGAGGAAGTCCCCCCCCTCCCCCACGTACCCCAGGACTGATGGGGCTGAAAATAACTTGAAGCATCGCCCGAAGGCGGAAGTCTAAAGCGGGAGTGTGTGAACAAGCAACACCCCCCCACCCCCGTTCAACAACCCTACAACACGTGTCCCTTTGAATTTTTGGGAAGATTAATTAAAGGAAGGAAAAGACATACGATTCCCTCATTTGTTAGAGTAGA
This sequence comes from Oratosquilla oratoria, assembly GCF_046742065.1. Classification (NCBI taxonomy): domain Eukaryota; kingdom Metazoa; phylum Arthropoda; class Malacostraca; order Stomatopoda; family Squillidae; genus Oratosquilla; species Oratosquilla oratoria. The sequence goes on from NC_134787.1 coordinate 34,132,194, forward strand.
CAGCTATGGGAAAGTGCGTCCATTAATACACACACACACACACACACACACACACACACACACACACACACACACACACACACACACACACACACACACACACACACACACACACACACACACACACACACACACACACACACACACACACACACACACACACACACACACACACACACACACACACACACACACACACATACACACATACACACATACACACACACACGCACACACACACACACGCACACACACATACACGCACATACACACACACACACACACACACACGCACACACACACACACACGCACACACACATACACGCACAGACACACACACACACACACACACACACACACACACACACACACACACACATACACGCACACACACATACACACACACACACACACACACACACACACACACACACACACACACACACACACACACACACACACACACACACACACACACACACACACACACACACACACACACACACACACACACACACACACACACACACACACACACACCACACACACACACACACACACACACACACACACACACACACACACACACACACACACACACACACACACACACACACACACACACACACACACACACACACACACACACACACACACACACACACACACACACACATATATATATATAAATATATATATATATATATATATATATATATATATATATATATATATATATATATATATATATATTCATATCACAGACCAATTGAAAATATTTCCCTCTTGTTTGCCTATGCTTTCTATCTAATTTGTATGATTGATTGATATATCTATTCATTCATAGGATGGGATAGGTTGGTAGGTATCATCGCAAACAACCCACATCCTGTACTCAGCACACATTTCATACCTATAGTAGATTCATCTGAAAAGGGAAAATCTCACTTAAGCTTTAACCATTGTGGGTTAAACCCAACGGCAGTGAAGAGATTAAATATCACATGAATTAATGTCAAAGATATTTTGAAAATTTATGCCAGAGAATGAAGGTTTTTGTCTTCAAACGAATCCACAATGGCTACGGACAATGTCCCTAGTGTGATACCGGGCTCAGTGATATCCCACTGGTCTCTTTATTGTTCTTTGTATTCTCTTTGTCGTCCTTGGCTGGAGAGAAGGGGAAGGGGAGGGGAGGGGTAGGGGAGGGGGAGGGGAGGGGTAGGAGGGGGGAGGGGAGGGGGAAGGTAGTCATAAAATCAGTCAGTTTATGAATACAATACCATGGCTATCTTTTCCTCCAAGTTTTGACTGTGCTCGAGAATTGAGATGGTATTGATGGAGCATTTCGTATATATTCAGCTCACAGAGTTAGTTTTTGTAAGTTTATGAATAAGAAAATAGTGTTTAGTATTTATACTTCCATACTTGTACAACTAAGAAAAAAATAAATAAATAAATAAAATAATAGATAGATAAATCAACATATAATATACAATAAAATAAATAAACAAAAGAAATAAATAGATATAATGAAATAGAATAAAAAAAATAGATAAACAACTCGGTGTGGCGCGATGGTTTCAATTTTGAAAATTTCGCACGTGAGCCCGGGTTTCAAAAACGGATACAGGTGATCACCACCAACTTCCGGCTGTCCTAGCCCATAGGGCAGAAGTGACACAGGAGCCATGCTTTTTCAAACCAGCCTTTAAGAAAATATAGTATCCTCTCTTTTCTTGCCATGGACTTTTTAGGCTTCAGAATGGATCGTAGACCATTGGTGGTGGTCCACCGAGTCACGGACCAAAAATTATTAGGAATTCGTGGAATTCGTTTAGCGATAACATTTCAGTGTTAAAAATTGCTCTCCGGGAGGCTAAAGAACAACATCAATGCATAAGAGTATGGGAAATATGAAGAAAGACTGAAAAAACTCAAGATTAATTGACGTAACGACTTTCAAAATACGTCTCCGGGGGAGAAAAAGAAAGACAGAGAGAGAGAGAGAGAGAGAGAGAGAGAGAGAGAGAGAGAGAGAGAGAGAGAGAGAGAGAGAGAGAGAGAGAGAGAGAGAGAGAGAGAGAGAGAGAGAGAGAGAGAGAGAGAGAGAGAGAGAGAGAGAGAGAGAGAGAGAGAGAGAGAGAGAGAGAGAGAGAGAGAGAGAGAGAGAGAGAGAGATAGAGTCAGTCATGTCACTGAGTGACCATAACTACAGCTGTATGTGACTAAGCCTTGATGATCAAGGACTTTAACTACTATCAATCTCGTCCAATGAATTTACACACACACACACACACACACACACACACACACACACACACACACACACACACACACACACACACACACACACACACACACACACACACACACACACACACACACACACACACACACACACCACACACACACACACGCACACACACACACACGCACACACACACACACACACACACACACACACACACACACACACACACACACACACACACACACACACACACACACACACACACACACACACACACATACACACACACACACACACACACACACGCACACACGCACACACACACACACACACACACACACACACACGCACACACACACACACACACACACACACACACACATAGGTAACGAGAGGGTTTCCCCGAGCTTAATGTGATCTTATTAAGCTTAGGTAACATCACCAATACAATAGAGTTAATCTGTGTGGATGAAGGGCTTTAGCCTAAGAGATTTCTTTATCACCCCCCACCCTCCGCCACCGCAAGCACACATCGAAAACTATGGCCCATTAGTCTGAACGTGGGGCCTACGACTCCCTAGTGGGCCACTGAGGTCCACAAATTGGACCATAAGCCTAAATCTAGTGGTAGGCAGTGAATGTTAAACGATTTCATTTAATGTTGGGTTGGTCTCCAGGATGATAAGGAAGATAAAAAAAAAATCGAGAGCCTTTGCAGACAATTTAGGGCCATTCCTGATAAACCACAGAAGAAGAAGACACATGTCTAATATACGAGTGTGCCTTACACGATCAAGTACATGTTCACAGAATGTGCCATACCCAGTCATAGTACATTGGCACTGCTGGCTAACAACAACAACAACAACAACAACAACAACAACAACAACAACAACAACAACAACAACAACAACAACAACAACAACAACAACAACAACAACAACAACAACAACAACAACAACAACAACAACAACAACAACAACAACAACAACAACAACAACAACAACAACAACAACAACAACAACAACAGCTGCAATACATTCATCCACGGTAACATAGCTGGGAGGGCAGACTACTTCTATCGAGGCAATGATGGATAAACTAAACCTAAGATTATCCCCGGGGAACTTTATAGAATAAAGAGCATATACGGACCAATTATAGAAAACATGAATATATCTGAGACATAGGATCGATTTTAAGACCATTGGAGCTTCTGTATAGTATTCTAACAATCTATGAGACAAAAAAAAAGTAAATTTTCTGCAGCAGCAGAAAAAAAAGAGCTTCGGTCTGCCTTAGCAAACAAGGCCAATCTTTTAAAGTCTTTAGCAGAATCTCTACTACTACGAGAAAAGCCGCTTGTCCTCAAGGTCACTTGAACAAAGACTCTTAAGTAGGTTCTAAAAAAAAAAAAAAAAAAAATCTCGTCTCTCTCCTGACACTAAAAGGTTGATATAACTGTCGTCATACGATATGCATCATCTATACAAGTACAATCTGCCGTCAAGCGATTATATTTCCCTTAGAACACGACTCTTGGCTGAAGGATATGAGGACAGTCGACACCCAGTGCCTTCGGCTCTATTAAAACCTCTGTCAACGTCTTCTTGCCGCCAGATTAATTATCTTATTTACTGAAGGATGCAACCCTGCATTGAAGATGTCATGGACACATCACTAGACTCAGTGACGTCCTTTGCATATACCATTCTAGCTAACGTAGATCAAAGGAGTGTTCTGAATAGGGCCGCCAGTTTAGATGTTATTGAGCACACTCTAGCTACGGTTACTATAAAGGGGTCGGCGTCCAGTAACGGGGTCCACGGGAGCCAAGAGGAACAGAATCGTCAGGGTTGAACCGATAACGTCAACGCCCACTTTTGAGCTCCAGAGATGAATAAAATCTGATGGCAATAGCAGATGTGCTTCATAGTTACGTCGTCATGAAGTTGACGGCTCCACTTGGAGATCTTGAGGGATGCTGAAGGTCCATCGGACTCATCCTTGGGAAAACGATACAATCTCAAGGATCTTCTTTTTATAACCATAACCTTCCATTTCTTTTCATAGTCGATCAATCAATCAGACTTTCGAAGTCCACTACTGAACAAAAGCCTCTCCTAACATATCCCATGAGTCCCACATGAGATACCGGTAATCTCACTTGACATGCTTACTAACGCCGAATAACTTAATTGGATAATCCATCCGTGTGAATTCCTCAAACACTACCATATCACTAATATCGTATATCTGGTAACGTGTGTGTCAAGATGCTGTTACCATTGATGATATCGTTCAATAATTTTAAATAACTTAAAGTAAATAATAATAATGAGTTTGGTGGGCTATTGATATAGATATGAAGATCAGATCTTTGAACCCAATGACAAGGGCTACCTTGCATACTATATTAATTAATGCCTGACCATTTCATTCAGCTGTGGATCGACTCACAGATCGACAGACCCCTACAAAGTACACAAAACTGCGGACAAATGCACCTAACCCAATAGCTCGCAATGTGATACTGGGTGCTGCTAGAATGCGGTCATCTTCAGGACATCCATGTGTTATTCTACGGTAATTCTTCAATAAAAACGCACAAATCGTCTCAGCCTGTGCCAAGGCCATGCATGCTTTTATGCTGGAGGTTGACACCAACCAGTCACTAGTCACACTCCAATCCTGGGTTCACATGTCCCTAAATGTGCTTCCCATTGGTCCGGACGACTTGACATTTTGAATACTATGGCTCAGATAAGACTAGGCGGGCGTCAAGCTATTTATCATTACGTACAGTTGTGACCCAGGTCACAACTGTACTGATAAAATTATCTAGCATCTACCATATCTTCATCTATACAGTGCGCTACGTTACTGGTGTGGCCAATTTTTATTCAACGCTTCAGAAGAGAGAAGAAAAAGAAAGAAACATTAAGAGAACTCCAATTTGAAGTCAACCACTTTTGAATGCCGCCAAACAATCCCACCCGAGTTCGAATGTAAGAATAAAGGAGACTGTAGATCATAAGGGCCTACAGTAGGCAGCCCAATATCCCTTACCACCTTTCACCCCCTATCCATAAAGTTATCTAATTTTCTCTTTAAAACAAACCAGTTGTTTCATCGCTCACTACATGGTCACTTGGTCTGTTCCATTCGTTAACCACTGTTGGTAAACCAGTTCTTGCCTATTTCTTTCTTATGACTAAATTTGTCCAATTTAAAATCATTACTGTGAGTCCTTCCCTGCTGTTTTGATATGATGACCTTACCTGCATCCCCCCTTGTTAAAGCCCCCGAGTGTAGGTGGATGGCACCTCCCGCTGTGACTCAAAAGGGATAAATAAACTTGTGGCGTTTCTGTTCAGGGACACTGACCGAAGTCTTCACGAGAATGGTGGCATTCCTGAGCAGGTGCCAACGTCTGACAACACCATTTGCTGAGAGCTGCAGTGACATAAAAAACGCCAGCAGTGGTCAGTCGAACCAAATGATGCTAAACAGTGCCATATAGTGTCAACAACGTCTGACAAGACGATGCACTAAAGGTCATACTCAATTCTGACTGATTTCCCGATTTTTTCCTCCTATGCTGGGGTTACTTAATCAAAGCTCGTGTGTATGTCAACAATTATATATATATATATATATATATATATATATATATATATATATATATATATGCAAAGTAGACCACTTGGAAAAAAGAAACTAACGAAGCAGAGCGCTTTCGTATATTACATCTTCAGTGCAACAAGTACATAGTGATAGGAATGCATAGAAAATATATACATGATACAAAGGAACAAGGACAGTTGTATATATTTTCTATGCATTCCTATCACTATATACTTGTTGCACTGAAGATGTAATATACGAAAGCGCTCTGCTTCGTTAGTTTCTTTTTTTCCAAGTGGTCTACTTTGCATAAGTGAACACACGTACCCGTGTTCTTATTAGCATATATATATATATATATATATATATATATATATATATATATATATATATATATATATATATAATTTCAACAACTCAAAGACGAATATCTATACAAATATTTGTATTCTACAAACGGAGGCAATGATATCGTGTTTCATCGGTAGAATATATTCTCATTCTATTAGTTGTATCTCGGGAAAAGAGGAAAAGGTATAGGAAACAGATGTACAAATGTTAATAGAACAGAAGGCTGCACGAGCAAAATGAGGTGAATATTTCAAGGGGTCGTTGCAATGAGAGGATGACAGCGAGGTTCTGACTGTGGCGATGAAAGATGTTAGAAATACGACAGATGGATGAGGAGAGTTATATGGACATTATAAAACAGGAGATACAAGAGGCATTACAAGAAATACATGACAGAAAGGTACCAGGATTAGATGGATGTCATGGGGTGGGGCAGTAATAGTGTGGGGCAGTAATAGTGGAGTGGTTGGTGAAATTTTTTAATGTGCGTCAGGGGAAAGGGAGTATACCCATGGATTGGAGGAGTGCGTGTATAGTCCCGTTTTACAAAGGGGAGGCTAACACGAATGCAGTAGTTTCAGAGGGATCAGTCTGCCGAGCTCCGTTGGTAATGTGTTTAGGCCTGAGTTAACTGTGAGAATTAAGTGGGAAGCGGTTAGAGTGACTGAGGTAGAGCAATGTGGGTTTAGGGGAGGATGCATTAATCAAGTTTTTGTGGTTAGACCAGTAGGCATGTGACAAGTTTTTGGCAAGAGGTAAGGATATTTTTGGGGGTTTTAAGGACTTGGAGAAGGCATATGACATGGTTAACAGATTTGTGGAGCGTGTTACAAATATATAAAGCAGTGGTAAGCCTGTTGAAAGTAGTCAACTTTTTTTAGTAGTAGGGCATGCGTTAAGGTTGGAAATGGAGAAAACGAGTGTTTTCAGGTGAATGTGGAGTTGTGTCAGGGTTGTGTGATGCCATCATGGTTGATCAATATGCACATTGATGGGGTGGTAAGATAGATAAACACAAGAACACTAGGCAAAGGTTTGGAACTGATGGGCGAAGATACTGCACCTCCAGCCGATTCTGAAGCTTGGAGTTTAGAAAAGAAAATTGCAAGCGAATGTAAGCAACAACAAAGTAATGAAATGTACAAGGAATGATGACGATGACAAGTCGTGAGAGGCTTGAGGAAGGGAAAAGTGGTAAGGTGTGAAGGTGAATTATTGAGTAAGGAAGCAATAAATCTCCAGGTGCAGTTACGACTATGATGATGAATAGGTATTTGAGATAAATTCAAAATCATGACTGTATGGAGTGCTAAATGAAGTAGAGATTTTATATATATATATATATATATATATATATATATATATATATATATATATACATATATATGTATATATATATACGTTGTTAAATTCGACAGCATTAAGGAGGTTGTTAATCTTCCTATGGGTATTTTCAAGCTTTCTAACAAGGACTCGGCCATGTGGGGGGGTGGGCATAAACCAGATTGCCAAAAAAATTATTCATATATTCTCAACGTTTCGTCTGCAAAGAGACATCATTAGGAAAATCTGTAACATATAAATTACCGACAAACAGAAACAAAGAACGAGGGTATTAACAATGACAAAAATTCACCAATCATGAAAATAGACATCAATAAATCAAGAAAATATACATCAATATATCAAATCGTAAACTAACACGGAAACATAGCCCGTTGGGGATCAATACTTAAAAAATTAAAGACTTAAAGAAACGACAAAAGATAGCGTGGGTAGTTGACTTATATATCAGATCCTACCCTGCATGGGTGGTGGAGGGGGAGGGAGTTGGGGGGAGGGGGGGAGGGGGTTCGCCGCGCGGGCGAGATCATTGTTATATACCGTATTTTGCGGCTTATAAGACGCTGCATCTTGGAAGACGCACCCTAATATTTGAAAGAAATTTCTAAGAAAAAAAAAAGTCATTCTCATAAAAGAACGCATTCACCATATACCCGACCACTGAACACAAAAACATAAGAAGCAAGGACGACATGTGCTGGACGTATTTACATTACAAAATCACTTGTCCGATTTTGTTTTTATGTCGATAATACTAGTTGGTGATTAGTAAATATATTATATATTTTTCATTGTCCAAAAATAAACTAAAAATTTCAAAAATATGCATGTAGAAATATAAAACCATGT
>NC_134787.1:34150619-34153119 GCF_046742065.1 Oratosquilla oratoria
GAGTCTGGTGATGGACACTATAGTGTTGTCACGTATGGAGTTGTGTTGTCTAGTATGCGGTTGACGAGTTGTGGACCACAATGTCTGAAGGGTCGATAGACCTGATCTTGACTTCGGTGATGACCTTGATGAGAGTGGAGGCTGTGGAACATGTGGGCGTGCCTGATGCGCCCCTTCCCGCCCGGAAGTGGTGATACATGGCTATATTCACTCTGTGCCTTCCGGTAGATCTGGTTCCCGGTACCGGGCGTAGAGTGCGGGAAGCTGCCACTTGGCTGCCCCATACGAGGAAGAGCGAGAGCTGAGGTTTGAGGATCGTGATTGGGTTGAGGTTTTAAGCTTGGAAACCCTGAACTTGAGGTGGGATGGGATGGGGTTGGATTTCTACTCAGACTCCCTAGAGAAAGAGGAAGGAGGAGGTGGAGGAAGAGGAGAAGGAGGAGAAAGGAGAGTAGGAGGAGGAGGACGAGGGAAGAAGAAGGAGGAGGGGAGGAAGAGGAGGAGGGAGGAGGAGGAAGAGGAGGATACAAGAAGACCCTATTACTATTGACAGATACTGCTTCAATACTGTCAACATATACTGCCAGGACAATAGTACCTTAGCACAACATATACTTATTTCCCTCTTCCATACTCACTCGTCGCCAGGTGATTTCCTTCATCATTTAATGCTATGGGTAGCAGCTTCTCTTCAAGTCTCACCAGCTCTGGCTGAGAAGATGGAGATCGAGAGAACCGAGATCAAGTTTCTCATCTCTGAGGAAAAGTTTAATTAGTTTGGTTCAAACTGAGCTTCTTTCCAACAGACGGGTGGGTTCATTTTCTTCATTTATCTTTCTCTCTCTCTCTTCCTCTCTCTCTCAAAGAAAGGGTGTGATGCTAAGATAAATAAAATAGCCTGGTGACAGCATAAATAATGATAATAATAAAATTTTACTTGGAATGGAAGGTGTTCAGATTACACAAAGGTGTCATTGGAGTCTACCCCATTGCCCCACTAATCACGTGGGATGAAGACAGAAGAGGGCGGAGCATCTTCTGAAGCCAGCCAATCAAGTTACACGATATCAGATAGGCGCTGCCCCTTTTGGAAAAAAAAAAAAAAAACAATCAGTGACATTCACGGGTAGAGAGAGTGGCAAAACTTCTACTCAAATCTCTTTGCAACCTAAAAAATATAAAATATATAAATGAATATATAAATAAAAAAAGGGGGAAGGGACAAATACAGACCTCGGATGACAATGATCCCGAGATCAAACCCATACGTCGGTCACTCCTTGAGTAATATATTGATAAGTTCCTTACCTCCTATTGTGGCCCCCATTGCTCTTCCTAAGAACAGTCTTGAGTCGATTTATACACTTTAGTTACCTGAGGAAACTTCCCCTCCTTCACCAGATATATTGGGAAGATTGCCTCCGCACCGGATTTACAGTAAAAAGAGAAGTGGCTGCAAAAGAGAGTGAAGAGAGTGGGAGATGGAGACTGAGGGAGATGGATGGGGAAATATGAAGACAAAAATACTGAGAGATAGAGAGAGAGAGAGAGAGAGAGAGAGAGAGAGAGAGAGAGAGAGAGAGAGAGAGAGAGAGAGAGAGGGAGAGAGAGAGAGAGAGAGAGAGAGAGAGAGAGAGAGAGAGAGGAGAGAGAGAGAGAGAGAGAGAGAGAGAGAGAGTGAGAGAGAGAGAGAGAGAGAGAGAGAGAGAGAGAGAGAGAGAGAGAGAGAGAGAGAGAGAGAGAGAGAGGGAGAGAGAGAGAGAGAGAGAGAGAGAGAGAGAGAGAGAGAGAGAAAATTAAAGAGAGAGAGAGAGAGAGAGAGAGAGAGAGAGAGAGAGAGAGAGAGAGAGAGAGAGAGAGAGAGAGAGAGAGAGAGGAGAGAGAGAGGGAGTGAGAGAGAGAGAGAGAGAGAGAGAGAGAGAGAGAGAGAGAGAGAGAGAGAGAGAGAGAGAGAGAGAGAGAGAGAGAGAGAGAGAGAGAGAGAGAGAGAGAGAGAGAGAGAGAGAGAGAGAGAGAGGGAGAAGGAGAGAGGGAGAGAGAGAGAGAGAGAGAATGTACTCTTTCAATTCCGTGACGTACTGAACAGATGTTGTTGCAGAAAGCACAGCGTCCAACGACTTTATTGTGCCTCGAGTGACGGGCCCCGGTCTGATGGGTCTTTTAACGATCGTGACCACGTGGGTCCTCTCGTGCCTCATTAGAGTAATAAAATCGCCTGAAGGCATTGTGGTCGACGACAGCCGTGTTATGGTGACCCCTCAACGAGAGATATTTCAAGATCTTGAGAACCACCGGATCTTTACCTTTCCGGACCGTCTTCCCATCTATGTCCGGGAGCTGGGAGGAGAGGAAATAGCTCACCGGAGGAGACGGGAGTGCAGTCCGGAGTTCCTCCTCCTCTGAAGGAGCTCCTCCTCCTCCTCCTCCTCCTCCTCCGAAGGCCCTCTTCTCTGATGAATAGAATCGTCTGGTAGTTAACGTAGAAAGAAAAGCAACTGAC
>NC_134787.1:34163119-34173119 GCF_046742065.1 Oratosquilla oratoria
AGACCCGGGATTCCTCTGGGTGGGGGGGGCAGGTTTCCCCTGGGGGCCCGGGGTTTGTCTGGTAGCCCAGGGTTCCTCTGAGGAGGGGGTGTCTGGGGTTCCTCCGGAGGCCCGAGGTTCCTCTGGGGGACCCGGGGTTTCTCTAGGGCCTCGGGTTTCTCTAGAGGCCCAATATATAAGGAGTTTTTTTCCGACATGTTGCCCATTGGGAAGGAGGGCTTTAAGTGAAATCATCCGACGAGGAGGAGCCGGTAATACCAGAGGAGGAACCTGACTTTGGATCTGTTGAGATACCAAATACAGTTTATAACATTTCTAAAGAATCCGCAACGACAATGGTCGTGCCAGATGACGACTATTTCATTGACGAGTCGAATGAATCAACTCCTTTAAAAGTTTGGGGAAGAACTTTCCAAGAAAAGGAAGAACTAAAGAATGAAAAAAAGAAGAACTGAAGAAGGAAAGGAACGGGAGAAACGAGAATTTATGGAAAAGGAAGAACTAAGGAAAGAGAAATATCAGCTCCTGGAAATCACCAACATTATGGTATCAAAAAGGGATGCCGAAGATGACATCGAGAGTTTTCCAAGGAAAAAGTGTTTAAGAGACGAGCCATCGTCATTTCCGGCCACAGGGGTCAGGGCCGGAGGCCTGGGCGCGAAGTGACCCGGGCCAAGGCTTCCCCGGCCTAGCTGGAGCCTTGTAAATAAATAGAATGATAATAATGAATAAATAGATAGATAAATGAATAAATAAACAAATAAATAAACAAGTAAATATATAAATAAATATAAATATTTATTTCATCTTATTTTATCTTTTTTTTTTCCATTACGGCCTAATGACCCTATTCATGCATGAAGACACATTTTCGATAACTATTGCTGGTTTGCGTGACCGCCAATGCCCCTGATTACGCTAATCACGTTTGAAGGTCATCCAGATGTCGTAGAGGGCTTCAATTAAGAATCATTCATCAATGAATCGATCAATATACGTAAACATCATTTATGATATATCAATAACAAAATCATGTCAGAAATCAGACACATCAAAGTCTCCTTGTAAATGTGTCTAACTAGTTTGATAGTTTAAATAATATGTTACTAAAGCCACGTCTGCACGAAACGTACAGTGTTTGTAGGAGAGAGAGAGAGAGAGAGAGAGAGAGAGAGAGAGAGAGAGAGAGAGAGAGAGAGAGAGAGAGAGAGAGAGAGAGAGAGAGAGAGAGAGAAAGAGAGAGAGAGAGAGAGAGAGAGAGAGAGAGAGAGAGAGAGAGAGAGAGAGAGAGAGAGAGAGAAAGAGAGAGTGAGAGAGGGAAAATGAGAGAGGAATTCGTTCGAAGACTTCTTTACTTAACAATATTCTCACGCATGTCAACAGACACTACAATCCTCGTGAAGGTGTGGGTCAACTCACCTTGCCAGTAGAAAACATCTCTGGTGAAATAAAATCATAAGAATAGGGGAGACTGCAAGAGGCCTTAGGGCCTACACTAGGTAGTTCCATGTCCCTTACCACCTCCCATCCCTATCCTTAAAGTCATTTAATCTTATCTTAAAACAACCAAGTGTTTTTGCTCTCACTACATGGCTACTACGTCTATTCCATTCGTTAGCCACTTTGCTTACTATTTCCTTCTTAAACCTAAATATTTCCAATTATGCTAATCTCTTATCCTGTGATGACTTCTGGGCAGGCTCTCATCAATGCTTCCGGATCGTGGGGACTTCCGGTGTCCGGATCCGAAGACATGCCTCCTTCGATTCCGGTCCGGACAGCACTCGGTCCAGAAATGCAACAGAAATTTCAGGTAAGAAATCGACGTTGACTTTATCTTTCACAATCATTTTTACAAAAAAAAAAAATTGTCACAGTGTCCTTACTACTGTCATCTTTGATACTGTTTTGCTGTTATTTCATACTTGTTATCATTATCTGGCCAGCACTGTCGTTATTTTTGTTATTAGCGGTGTTATATTATAGTTACATTTTCTCTAAGCTAGCTTGCTTATATCGTTCAATTCCGTAAAAAAATTAAGTAAGCCAGTAAAGATCTTTATTCAATTAAAGGACCTTCAAGAACAATAGAGATCAATGGTTTCTTGGCCGACTTTTATTTTGACTATTGCTAGACAATTATATGATACTTAGGCCCTTTTTCCGCTGAACTTGTCACCACAGAGAAGTGTCCCAGTACGCTTAATCAAATTGTCAGTCGCTAGTTAGTACTCAATTAATAAACCCAAAGACAAGCTCCATTAAATCGGTAATATTTTATCTCTTTAATGATTTTATTTTGGCTAACATCAAACAAATTTATTCAGTTAGCAGTCCTTTGATAGCGTAGCAGGGGAAAGAATGAACATGTCTGGGTGTTAACTCGATATGTTCAAAAGCGAATGATCAATAGCAGTCCTTTTTCCGTTTTTTCCGACAAAGTATTTATACATATACAATGAACAGTTACGAGCAAAAATTTTGATCCGCTCAGTTTTCCATGATACAGAATTCAAATTCTTTGTCTGACATTGTTTTATTCATTAAAGAAAATGACCTAACTGTAAGCTAAATACTACAAAGAAAAATATATCACGTATTCGAAGAAAAAAATCATAATATTGTGAGAACTAGCATGGGTTAAAAAATTTTGTTTGTAACTGTATACACTTGGATTTCATGCATACACTTGTGGATGTCACCTCTGACATTCATTAATATAATGATGTACACATTTCTTATATACAGTATCTACAAACGTGTGTGGTGGGGAATACACATACACACACATCAAATGGACATTTGGAGCCCATTCCTGAACAAAAGCCTCTCCCAACCTCCTCAGTGATTCGCACAAGTGGCCTCCCTCCCCCCCCACACACACACACGCACACACGCACGCACGCACGCACGCACGCACGCACGCACACACACACACACACACACACACACACACACACACACACACACACACACACACACACACATACACACACACACATACACACTCACTTAACCTTCTAATCGTCTTATGTACACAACTCTATTTCCTCCTGTAGGAGATCCACAGAAAACGCAAGGAGCATCTGTTGAAGGAATGCGAAAGAGAGCCTGCTGCTACCTTCGGCAGGAAGAACAAGTTGGCAAGCGTCAGGGGTAGGTGAGTATCCTCGCCCTCCCCTCCCCCGGGGGAAGTGATTAGTGCCCTCCCCTTTTCCTGGGGGGAGAAGGGGAGTCCCTTGCCCTCCTAGCCGTGAGTGTCGCTTCAGTGCCCTTCAGTAGGGTCACGGGAGCTTCATAGTGTCTGCAGACACCAGCGAGAATATTGTCCTCGGTGACCGTTTACAAACAAATACTTTACTACTAAGTATTTCAGCGGCTTTGACCCATCGTTTTTCGCTCATATTTCCGAAATAACCATTCACATCAGTATGATATATTAGCACAGCCTAATTCACACCCTGCCATAATTTTTGACGTATAGTGCATTCACAAGTGTATTTAATTACGGCGTTTACTCTTGATATTAAGTGTGTCGTAGCCGACACCCGTGAAGTAAATCGAACAGGTGAAGTCGTGACGTCATCACAAACTACCTCGTGTATCCCAAATTCACTTGTTCGATTTACTTCACGGGTGTCGGCTACGACACACTTAATATCAAGAGTAAACACCGTAATTAAATACACTTGTGAATGCACTATAACGTCAAAAATTATGGCAGGGTGTGAATTAGGCTGTGCTAATATACCATGCTGATGTGAATGATTATTTCGGAAATATGAGCGAAAAACGATGGGTCAAAGCCGCTGAAATACTTAGTAGTTTGTCTTCTGCGGGTAAAACCGGCGTGTGTGTCACTAAATTAATAATTTATTTTGTCTGCAGACACTGTATGATGTTGTGAACGGGGTGTATGACATCAAAGTGCCAATATGTAAGTTTGTTATCCTATGCTGTTTCCATACGAAGTCACATTAGAAGAGACACCCCACAAACCTTTAAAAGTCGAGTTAAATCAACGTTTGTCTTACGTAAAAACAACTTTTGCAAGTCTGTGGATTTTTTCTCGGCTACAACTTATTTCCCACACTTTTCTTTTGATTTTTTTTTATGAACACAGCCCTTGGAATGAAAAAAATCTCCAAACTTCTGCTCACCAAAGCTCGTTGAGAGAGATGAGTTGCAATGAACAAGTCGACTTCCGGAAAACAAAGTTTGTCCATGGTTTTAAATTAACTCTTTTGTGGGAGGCAGACATCGCCTATGCCCTCAATCTCTGTTGTGCTCTCATTTATGTTTATGCTCTTGTTCCATCTAAATTTTCATCAAAATTGCCACAGGGAAGAGCAATCGAACAGATAAGCTCAAATTTGCCCACGATAGGAAGAACATAGCACCATTAACATCCCCGTGTAAGGATACGGATTGTCTAAGTTTTATGCAGTCGGTAGGCTACGTTTGATGGGGGGGGGGGGGGAAGACTGGTTCAGTGACACCCCTACGGACCAGAGGCATGCAGCATTCTTTTAAGACTGGAGACTCGATGTTGTTCCCAAAGATAGAAGCGCTGGTTATCGACGACGAGACACATGATCCACGTTTAACATATTGAAAACTTTGCAAGGTTTTGTTTTATTTTTTCTTTCTTTCTTAATTGATCATCAAGAGTCGAATAAAGGTGGTAAGACACTAGGCAAGCATGCTATTTACTTTTGCTACTTCGTTTGAGTAGAAACGACTTCGGTTGCAATATTCTAGACTTCCGTAAAAATATCTCGTCAATGTGTCTGACATTTGTCATTCAGCTTCTCACTATATGACGCAAAGGTAATTTGACATTTGGAAATTTGAAAAGGAAAGATCGTTACCGAAGTCGTTTCTACTCAAACGAAAAGCAAGTAGCATGTTAGCGAGAAATGGCTAGTGTGCTGCCACCTTAAAACAGACATGCACAGTTCTTTCTGTTGATAGCAAAAGCCTCGCTCCAGTTTCCATGACAACCAAACATCGTCCAAGTCTGTTGTGCACAGAGACTGTATTTGTGCAAAGCACATATTACGATTTCCCAAATGGTGACAAATATTTCATGTTTTATGTGTTTTCTTTCATGAGTTATTTAATATTCTAAGCAAACTAGTAATTGTACCTAGTCAATATGATCAAATCGATTAGGCTATATTCACGGCCATAATCATTCCATTACGTTCAACGATTGACGTACAGTCACGAGCAAAAGTTTTGTTTTGACCCACGCCACAGTCCTCACGTCATTTTTTTCCGAGTACATGATATATCTTCCTACGTAGTATGAGTTACAATTAGGTATTTTTCTTAAAAAATGAAAAAGAAATGCCAGACAAAGAATGTTAAAGTTTTATCACGAAAAACTCTCACCGTCCATACAATCTTAACTGGCGCCCTCAAATTGGTAAAAAAAAAAAAAAAAAAAAAAAAATGGAGAAATCTTCAGGTCCCCGTGAGAAGGTGTTCTCGAGAGTACATACAGAGACTAGGAAATGGAGAATCAAGCAATAACAAGATGATCTCCTCACAGGTCCACGTGACCCGACACAACGTCTCTCCGAGATGACGGATATTTGGGGAACAATTTTCCCAAAAGATAAAAGTATCCTATTCGTACAATCCATAACTCAAAATCAATTTCTCATTAAATGTATTTTATGATGAGATGGAAGGATTACTGAATCCAGTCTGATCAAAAATACATTTAATGAGAACTTAGATTTGAGTCGTGGAATGTACAAACTGGATAATTGTATTTTTGGGAAAATTGTTCCCCAAACATCCGTGATCTAATTAATACAAACCTTGATGGAGATTAACATTTATTCCCTTACTAGATTTCATCAAACTACATTCAATCAAATTTATTTCTGTGATGTTATTATTATATGTGATGACTTTAGCGTTATCCCAGTTAACTGGGTGGCTAAAATTGTTCATGTGGTAGAATATACCGCTAGATTGGTTTCCCTCTCTAACGTATTTCTTGTGTTGATTAATTCGTATTTTGAGTGTTTTAACAGTCTAACCAATATAAAACTGATTACATTGTTTACAAGGTATTTTGTACACACACCCTTTATCACTATTAACGGAATGATTTATGAACAATTGTCTTACAGCGTTCATATTGTTAAAAATTACATTATTATTAAAACTACTCAATAAATCTAGGATGCTTTACAGGTTCTCTTGGTACGGTAAAATTAACATAGTATTCTTATTAAAAGTTTGAAATGATCTGAGGTTGTAAAAGGTTCATTTGGCACAATTATAAGCTGTATTAAGAACATGTGTAGAGTGTCGCAGTTTAGTACCAATATCGTAAATGCATCTTACTTCATCATCGATGTACTCTGGGCTGCAAATGCGTAGAGCCCTAAGGAACATCGAAGAAAAAAATCGTTTTACGCCATCAAGGCGTGAGGAATAATAGTGTATATATGAACAAACATTGGTATGTTTGCGATATACACTAAACTTCAACTCACTTTCACGGCGGTAGATATTACAATCAAGGAAAGGCAAAATATCTTCATTCTCTATTTCCACCGTGAACATAATAGAACTGACCAAATTGTTAAGTTTCGATAAAAAATCACTTACATTATCTTGAATGGGGCACAAACATGGATGTCATCAATGTACCGCAGCCATATGATGTTGGAGAGAATGGTATTACTTAATATTCTAGTTTCAAAAAAATCCATATATAGATTACTCAATACGGGACGAAAAGGATTATCCGTCCTGATGCCAAATTTCTGGGAATAAAATTGATCATTAAATTGGAACTTGCAGCCTTTAACACACAATTTAATCAGTTCAATTAATGTGTCTGAAGGTAATGGTAAATCGTGCTTATTTAACTCTTCTTTTAGATAGATTAGAAGATCATCCAAAGGAACTTTACTAAATGAACTAACAATGACATAATTACTATCTTAAATTTGTAATCTGGTTTTCCCTTACCTAGTTTGTTAATAAGGTCTAAACTGTTCTTAACATGGGAAGTGGAAATAGTTCCAACTAACGGGCTAAGAATGGTTACCAACCATTTCGAGAGTTTATACGAGGCTGAACCTATTGAAGAAATGATTGGTCTTACCGGGTAATTTGGCTTATGTGTCTTAATTAAACCATACATGTAAGGCAAAAGGGGGCTGATAGAACTAAACTTTTTGATGAGTTTACTATTTCCACTCAACAATTCTTTTGTCTTCCTATTGAAATGGCTATTTACTAATTGAGTGGGATTCTTTATAAGTTGGACATACTGTAAATATTTTGATCCTTAAGTAGTTCTTCCATTTTGTTTAAATAATCCTTTTTGGTCATAATTACTACAGCATTCGATTGATAAGTTTTTGTGATATGTAAATCACTGTCCTTTTTGAGTGTTAATAGCAAATTGGAAACGTTCAGGACAACTGGGAGGTGCCTGATTAGCTAAAGCACCGTAAACAAAACCTTTGCATATATCAACATCATCTATAGGTAGATCTTTATCAGACTTTAAATTACAAAAAGCTTTGCTCATGTTAATGATGTTAGATGGATTTGAATTGTTGCCAAATCTGAGCCCAAATCCTAACGCTGTGGATTGAGCCTTGGTAAGCGGTTTGGATGATAACCACAAAATCTGGGTTAGCATGTTTGGTCCAATCACTATCATTGATGAGGGCTAGTAATTTCATGTTTAATTTTCTTGTAAGGGTCTCACACCTCGTTCTCATTAGTCCAGAAGCACTTCCTTGACATCAGATGATACACAACACTGGAATTTATGCCAACTAATACGCTTGATCCTGAAGGCTTGTGTGACTTCTAATGTGGCAATGTCGATTTGTTTCTTAAGAATGATGCGCTAGAAATCATCAAATGGACAATCAGACATCTTCACAAGTCGTTGAGGTAAGACCGACTTGGGTAATACTTGTTCTTTCATGCAGTTTTGTAGAAACTGTAGACGTAGTCGCAGCTTGTGGGCTTTAACCAAGGACCAGGAAAAGTCGTGTACATAAGGAGCAAGTCCAGGGTTCAGATGAGTGAAGTTCTGGAAGAATCGTGTGGTATCCATAATGCAATAAAAACACTAAGAACGTGTTCACAAATGCATGAATAGCCACTAGGAAAAATAAACTAACAAAGCAGAGCGCTTTCGTATAATTACGTCTTCAGTGCTAATACAAAAAGGAATTATAAAAGGAAGAAACAAGGTACAGAATATATGATTGAGACATGGCGAAGAAGGAATTCGGAGAGGCAGTGAAAGAAGTACATATGACTTTTACTTCCGCCTTAGTAACCAACAAGTATGTAATTATACGAAAGCGCTCTGCTTCATTAGTTCATTTTCCTTAGTGGTTACTCACGCATATATATATATATATATATATATATATATATATATATATATATATATATATATATTACACTTTAGCAAGATATCATAGTAAAGTCTAGAACTTTCGTGTAAAACCATTAAAATGACAGAGAAATGTGATTCTAAGTCTGGTGCAAGTTCTGTGGAGATTGAAATAAACATGAAAAAGGAGGGGGACATGGGGTGGGGTGGGGTGGGGGCCATCTATTCAATCAAATAGATTCCAGTTGTTCTAAACATGTATGCAATTGCAGTTGCAACAAACCCATCAAAAGAAACGCTATGTGAGGACGGAGACTTTATTAAAACGATGTTTCGCATATTAGAGCTTAATCAGGTAATGGTGCAGTTGATAATGCTGTAGCATGCAAAACGTCCTCAAGTAGTGTTTCTTTTGATGTTCTAGCGGGTCACTAAAGTCCACAAGTAGGACTAAAAACCGATAACTTGTGGTAGTTAGTGGATGTTTAGCGATATCATATAGGTCACTTTCACACCAAGGTGGCACGTCGCATGTGGCAAATGGCAGGTGGCAAGTGGCAAGTGACGAGTGGCACAGTGATTTCAGACCAAGGTAGCACGTCGCCACGCTGATTTGAAGGCACATATTAGTCACGCTTAACTTAGCATATACTAATCAACGCTTAACACATCGCTATATATAAAACAAATTCAGGGGACATACCTGTAAAGCAAAACGTCTCTGCTCTGCAGTTCCATGCCATGTCTTGTTCATCCTTCAAGATGTACTGAGGTGATGTTGTCTCATACAGACATTTGTATTTCTCCACAGCTTCTACAAATTTTATATTAAATAGTTCGTTGTCTGGAAGAGGCATATTCGTAGTTGTGCACGAGAGCAAGCACAAAAGACAACTGGAAAAAAAATAAAAGACAACTGTTTCCTACAAGGTTGCGTGTCCCTCTCATCAGGCAGTGTTGTCACATGTACATACATACATATACCAAGGCTTTTTTCCCCTTACAAGGGAGGTAGCCAAAAAGGAAAAGGAATAAAATCATTCTCACCCATTCCATCCCTGAATACACTCCACACCCCTCCACCCTTCCTCTTATCTTAGCACCTCCTGGATGACGGGTCATCCCTGCACCTTGTCCACTGCCCTGGGTCAGAAGCAGTGTCGTAAGACACAGCACATCCACAGCAAGGCTGCTTCATTAAATTGGCGACCCCCCCTCTCCGTCCCCCCATGCATAAAAGGAGAAGACGGGGAGAAATCCCCTCGGGCTGGGTCAAAATTTGCTCACACATACTACCTCACCCCCCATCCCCCCGCCCATTCCACCTCATACATCACAGCATCATCCATATACAACCATTCTCCATTCACCCCTGTGTTCTGTCCTCTCCCGTCCTTCCTCAACAGACATTCCCCTCTTCCCCAAAGCCCCCTTCACCCCATCCATCCACCTCATCCTAGGACGTCCCCTCATGTTCACTCCCTCCACATCCCTCCATCCTAATACTCTTTCATCAACCCTATCTCCCAACTCCCTTTCAACCCATGTTCTTCTCCTCACCTCCTCATTTCTCACTCTATCTAGCCTAGTAGCCCCCATCATACT
>NC_134787.1:34193119-34198305 GCF_046742065.1 Oratosquilla oratoria
TCTCTCTCTCTCTCTCTCTCTCTCTCTCTCTCTCTCTCTCTCTCTCTCTCTCTCTCTCTCTCTCTCTCTCTCTCTCTCTCTCTCTCTCTCTCTCTCTCCCTCCCCCCTTCCCCCCCTCCCCCATTCCCTCCGCCTGGCCGTCACCATTACAATCAAAACAACCACATCCAACAAAGTATCTCTATCTCCACCTTCCTCTCCACTCCTTTCTCGCCAACTCTCAGCATATAACCTCCACCAAAACAATATTCTAAAAAAAAAAAAAAAATCTCAAGCACTAACGTCTCTAATAACACCCTTCGCCTCCATCGCCACCACCACCCTGCCCCTCGCCCATCAACTCCAATATCACCGTGGCAACTACCACCATCACGACGAACACCTCGACCACAATAATAACTAACCCGCCCACCCCCCTACATTCTTCACAACAACTATCATTATTCATCAACAAGCGTCCCAACTATAGTGGCCATTGCATTTCTGCACGTATGTAGATCGGACAGAAGAAAAAGAGAAAGAAAAAAAATCATAAAAAGAAGAAAAGAAAAGAACGAAATAATAAAATAAATGACTAAAAGATCAAATTTATATAAACAGGCTGGTGATGTCAATAGCGTCTCATAACATCAATCCCCACGGTCGATCACTATCCGAGTTGGGGTCTTTTCAGCGCATCCGTTTCTCAGTCACTGCTTACTCGCCACTAAAACCAATCGATTCAAGCCAATGACGTACTTTACATTTTTGTTCTGACCAACGCCAAACAATTTTATTATGTTGCAGGGGAAGGATAGGTTTGGAACCGGCCCTACTACTTCTAAGATTGCTACTACGACTACTACTTCTACTACTATTAGCACAAATACTTCGACTATTACAACTGCTACTACTACTAAATTTCTTAGAATAATTTCTCTAAGAAACTACCTCCATCCTTGTGGAACTGCGTGGATAAGCAGGTCCTGTCTTCCACACTCGCCAATGATTGCGGACCATGAACCGTTATCATATCTCATCATTTCCATACATCTGTTAATTTCCATGCCCCCGTGAGATTACCTGCATAAGCTACCTGTCTTACACTGGAGGTTTGATATTGTATCCTCTGCTGCAAGTGCATAAGTCTTAGATCATGCATTGCCATGGTCACCAAGTCTCCTTGAGTGATGTCTTCCGATGACTGGATGGTCTCCACTTCCGTCTCGTTCTTTTCAGCGCTCTTGGTGCCGACAAGCTGCGCTGGTTCCGTGTTCGTATTCTTCACGTACTTGGCGATGGTTATATACTTGACCTTGATGTTATGTGTGGCAGCTTCTCTAGGCTGATAAAGGCACTGGATGCATCAACCAGTAGAACTGCTTCGCTGTCTGGTTCCTCAAATATCCTCCTAATGGTAAAATCGCTGCCTCGCATCCTGACTGCTAGCCCACACATATCTGAAGAACGACTGTAGTTTCTCTTGTCTCTTTTTTTACTACTTCCATAATCGCCTTCCCTATAATCCTTCTCATCACCTCACCTACACCAACTGGATGATAACCAGGGTTCTTGTCCAGTAGATTAAATCTGCACGAGGTGATGGCAGTCCTTAGTAGCCATTTTTCTCGCCAAGCCCCTTGCCACCGTCTGATACTGAGGATAGCTTTCCATCCGGACGCGTCTGAGCCGTCTTGGCCCCTGGAGGTCCAGAGCATGGCTCCAGACCCTTTCTCCAGTGATGAACTAAAAAATGACAATGAAGAGTTGAAGGTAGTCACCACTGAAATGAATTTCCGGAAGGGTTCGTATTGTCTTCGGGTGCTTCTCCTTCCTTTAGGATCTTTCCGGTTTCTTCGTTCAGGGCTGGGGGTGGGGGTGGGGGTGGGGGGTGAACCATGATTCTTTATCCTCCTCTGCAAGCGAGCAATCCCATAAAAACTGCCATCCTGCCTTATCTCATCTTATCTGTAATATTCCTGGTTCTGTTGTCAGGGAACTTATTTCTGTTGTTAGTATTGTAGGTTCTACACTCTATGACTTCTACCTCCATCATAAGTTATTCCATCTCTCCATTCTTCCATTCCCCATCCTCCTTTAGATTGCCTTGACGCTCTCCGAGTGGCTCGAGCTTCTGCGAATTCTCTGAACTGTTGAAGGACAGCCGAGTTTTGAAGAAAACCGGACCGTGAGGAGATGCGCTTGCGTACGCTCTATTTAACTAGGTCACCTCTACTATGCGGTTCGACGGCGCAGTGGCACCGTTCGCAACCGATATTCCAGCGGTCCAAGTTCGATTTCCACCCAGGCTAAAATAATTTTCAGCGTTGCTTCACCGAGAGCCGGCACTCCAACTCTCGTGGGCGGGGAGTTAGGTGCGTGTGTGTGTGTGTGTGTGTGTGTGTGTGTGTGTGTGTGTGTGTGTGTGTGTGTGTGTGTGTGTGTGTGTGTGTGTGTGTGTGTGTGTGTGTGTGTGTGTGTGGGGGGTTTGTGTGTGTGTTTGTGTGTGTGTGTGTGTGTGTATTTACCTAGTTGTATTTTCCTCGTTGTATTATACGGGAAGGGAGCTATGCTCGTGTGACCCGTCTTTGTATCTTTCAGCATCATTTTTTCTTAAAATCTTGAATAGTATTCGCACACACTGTTTCTTTATCTAAGTTATTCCAGATACCCAGTACTCTGTGTGGGAAGCTATTCTTTTTCCGATCTCTTCTATAGTTATCCTTTTTTAGTTTCTTTTCGTTACCTCTTGTTTTTCCATTATCATTTTTTTAGTAAATCATTCCTATCAAGGATTTCCATTCCTTTCATGATTCTGAATATAGTCAGTAGAATCACCCTCTATTCTCTTCTCTGCTCCAGTCTTGGTAGTTCCAATTTCGATAATCTTTATATTCGTATGGTTAAGTTTGGAAAGGACCTGGTGCCAACTTTGTTGTTGCTCTTTTGTATTCTTTCCTTCTTTCTAGTTTCCTTATATTCTTTTTAGTACTGGTTGTCCATAGTGTCGCTTGGCGTATTTCCAGTTTTGAATCTAATCAATGTAACTAATATTTTCTTAATCATTTCTTCATCCCAAGTAAATCAAAATGTCACGATTCATTGACCTTAAATAGGTTGAAAGGTTTTTCAGACCGACCATTTTTGTTTATCATGTTTATCCGGTGTCATGTCTTTGCCTGATTATTACTCCCAAGGTCCCTTTCCGAGTGCACTTTTTTATTTTTTCTTTCACCAATTTTCATAAATTTTTTTAAATTCTATTTTAATTACGTTTTCCAAACTCCCACTATGCTAACACTTCTTGATATTGAAGTTTCACTTCCCAACTTTTGGAAAATCCATTTCCCAGATTTTTTTGTCTAGGTGTGTGTGTGTGTGTGTGTGTGTGTGTGTGTGTGGTGTGTGTGTGTGTGTGTGTGTGTGTGTGTGTGTGTGTGTGTGTGTGTGTGTGTGGGTGTGTGTGTGTGTGTGTGTGTGTGTTGTGTGCGTGGTGTGTGTGTGTGTGTGTGTGTTGTGTGCGTGTGTGTGTGTGTGTGTGTGCGTGTGTCCTGTGTGTGTCGTGTGTGTCTGTGTGTGTGTCTATGTGTGTGTGTGTGTGTGTGTGTGTGTGAGTGTGTGTGTGTGTGTGTGTGTGTGTGTGTGTTTTTGTCTGTGTGTCAGAGAGAGTGTGTCAGTGATTGAGTGTGTGTGTGTGTGTGTGTGTGTGTGTGTGAGTGTGTGTGTGTGTGTGTGTGTGTGTGTGTGTGTGTGTGTGTGTGTGTGTAGTGTGTGTGTGTGTGTGTGTGTGTGTGTATCGTGTGTGTGAGTGTGTGTGAGGGTGTGTGTGTGTGTGATGTGTGTCTGTGTGTGTGTGTGTGTGTGGTGTATGTGTGTGTGTGTCCGTTGGTGTGTGTGTGTGTGTGTGTGTGTGTGTGTGTGTGTGTGTGTGTGTGTGTGTGTGTGTGTGTGTGTGTGTGTGTGTGTGTGTGTGTGATGTTGGTCTGTGTGTGTGTGTGTGTGTGTGTGTGATGTTGGTCTGTGTGTGTGTGTGTGATGTTGGTCTGTGTGTGTGTGTGATGTTGGTCTGTGTGTGTGTGTGTGTGGTGTGGTGGTACCTAGTTTGTATTTTACAGGACGAGAGCTGTGGTCGTAGTGACTCCATTTTTGTTATCTCCTCCGCATCCAGTTTATTTTTAAAATCGTGCAGTAGTTATTGCACTCCACACTGTTTCTCCTATTTAGTTTGTTCCAGACATCAATTCACTCTATGTGGGAAGCTATTCTTTTTCAGATCTTCTTCTGTAAACTGTCCTTCTTTTGGCTTCTTTTCGTGTCCCTCTTTTGGGTTTCTCCTTCTGTCCCCCAGTTTAAATGGTCAACCAAATCACCTGTTTCTCAACTCTGGTTCCATTGTTAATAGATGTAATTTGCTCCAATCTTTTGTTCGTAATGTCAAATTTGATAGGTGTCGCTGCTCTTTGGATCCTTTCTAATTTTCTTATATTCTTTTTTGTGCGAAGTTTGCCCATGAGTGTTTGCAGCATAAACTCTAGTTTAGGGTCTTACATTAGTGCAACCAACAATTTTTCTTTACCATTTCTCTTCATCCATGTAGTCGAAGGGCCAGTTTGAAAGTCTCCTCCAAATAATTTTATTGACATGTTCATCAGGTGTCAAGTCACTTGAGATGATCACTGCCGGTCCATCCCAGGTCCCTTTCTGAATCCGATTTTTTTTGACTTTTCCTGGTTGTTTCCAATTTTATAATTGAACCTGATATTTCTATTTTTTTGCTTTTTCTTTCCTAAATACCATTAATGGCTAACATTTCTTAATGTTGAAGTTCATCTCACATCTCTGACGTCCATTCGTATATTCTGTCTAGGTCCTTCTTGTAAGCCGACCTGCAATCTTTCTTATGTGCTTACTCTCTTGAGTATATATGGCAAACATTAAGGGAGCCAATACAAGAGCCTTGCGGGGACGCCACTCTTCACATCTTCCCAGTCTCGAATTTTTGTCTCCAAGTACCGAGCATTAACCCATAAGATAGGGCATATATGGGTCGTCTCAGCCTTTCATTACGGGAGGGTAATAAGCATATCGAGCCACGAGTTCAAACACTTTGTTCCCAAGACTATGGTGAACTCACTGTACGATACGCGGGAGGGGAGTGAAGAGTGATCCATTAGGGGGAAGAAAGGCAGATATCCCCTCCTGTACAC
>NC_134787.1:34198805-34206305 GCF_046742065.1 Oratosquilla oratoria
ACATACATATATTCATGCACTGTACTTATGTATGCATGTGTACATTATTTTTTCACTGTTTCTTCTTCCACTCTCGTTCAGCAGTCCCCAGTCCCAACACCACTTGGTCCGTCCTTCCCCCGTCCCGCCCTTCCTCCCCCTCTTCCTCCGCCTCGAGACCAATCCGATTAACCCAGAGCGAGCCAATCGAGGCTTGTCGAAGGTCCCGAGAGAAGGACCAAAATGTCTCAGGGGTGGCGGGGGATGGGGGTGGTGATGGAGGGCGCAAAAACCCCACCCCCCACCAACCTCCCCCCCTCTCCGGCCACGAGTCATTGCCGCAAGCCGATCGCCTTCGGTGATCAGTCTGGAGCCGAGATCCTCCATCTCCTCCTCCTCCTACAGAAACTCCTCCCACTCCTTCCTACAAGAAGGTATCAACCTCTTTCAGTGCCTGGGTATTAACTTTTCCCTTGCATTCTCGCGATGATTCCACGGGTAATTGATTCCCGTGGTACTTCCCTCTGGAAAGATGTGACTATAATTGTATAAGCAGCCTGTAGAGCACCAAGCAACTACCATAACATCTTTCATTTATGACAGCCGAAGTAAAGAACTGAGATATTATAATAAGGATATTAGTAATAATGATAATGATAATAATAATAAAAACAATAATAAACAATAAAAACAAAATAATAATAATAATAATAGTAATAATAATAATAATAATAATAATAATTAATAATAATAATAATAATAATAATAATAATAATAGATAATAATAATAATAATTTATATAATAATAATAATAATAATAATAATAATAACAATAAGAATAGTAATAATAATAAAAATAATGATAGATGATAATAATTAAATTAATAATAATGATAATAATGATAATAAATAATGATAATAATAATAATAATAATAATAATAATAATAATAATAATAATAATAATATTAATAAATAATAATAATAATAAAATAATAATAATGATAATAATAATAATTTAATAATAATAATAATAAATAATAATAATAATAATGAAAATAATAAATAAATTGATAATAATAATAATAATGGATAATAATGATAATAATAATTATGATAATAATAATTTATAATAATAATAATAATAATAGTAAATGATAATAATAATAATAATTATAATAATAATAGAATAATAATAATGATAATAGTAATAAATATATAATAATAATAATAATACAATAATAATAATAATAATAATAATAATAATAATAATAAAATTTTTTCATTCATTTACCAAGGCATTTTTCCCTCCTTCCAAAGAGGTAGCCAAAAAGGGAAAGGCATAAAAAACAATCCCACCCATATTTCAATCCCTAAATACACTCCACTACCCCTCCCACCCTCCCTCTCGATCTGAGACACCTCCGTGGATGACGGGTCAATGCCCTGCACCTGCCCTGATAATAATTAATATTGATAATATATGGATAGATAACAATAATAATAATAATGATAACAATAATGATAATAATAATAATAATAATAATAATAATAATAATAATAATAATAATAATAATAATAATGAAACAATAAAATATACTAATAAAATAATATTAGATTAATAAAAATAATAATAATAAAAAAATACTGATAATAATAATAATGATAATAATAATAATAATAAGTAATAATAACAAGATAATAATAATACATAATAATAATAATAATAATAATAATAATGAATAAATAATAATAACAAATACATGATAATAATAATAATAATATAAATAATAGTAATAATAATAATAATAATTAATAATGGATAATAATAAACAATAACCAATAATAATAATAATAATAATAATAATAATAATAATAATAATAATAATAATAATAATAATAATAATAATAATAAATAATAATAATAATAATAATAATAATGATAATAATAATAATAATTGATAATAATAATATATAATGATAATAACAATAAGTAACAATAATAATTATAATAATAACAA
Organism: Oratosquilla oratoria; assembly: GCF_046742065.1. Classification (NCBI taxonomy): domain Eukaryota; kingdom Metazoa; phylum Arthropoda; class Malacostraca; order Stomatopoda; family Squillidae; genus Oratosquilla; species Oratosquilla oratoria. Next base: position 34,200,804 of record NC_134787.1, read on the forward strand.
CAAGGAGATAATAACAATAGCATTAGCAATGATGATAAAAGCAATGGAACTATATATGGATATATATATATATATATAAAATATATATATATATATATATACATATAATGTATGTATATTAATAATATATATAATGTATATATATATATATATACTTAAATATAGTTAATGTATGTATGTATGTATGGTAATGTATGTATGTATGTATGATATGAGTATGTATGTATGTATGTATGGTATGTACAAGCAACTGAATGGGTCCCAGTGATCTGAGATACATTTTAGAACAAACACCGCAATAGCACTTCAACTTCTAAGCCATCAACATCGGGAGACCTCAATGGAGGCCACAAGCAGAAATTGAAATGCGGTACTGCCAAGGACTCGAACTCAGCTATCACATGAACAAGAAGACGCAGTGACTTACCAACTGCGCTATCAAAGAGATAAATATAAGTCAAGCGCAAAATTCCTTAATATATATTTTGTTTGTCTCGAGTGGTTGTTTAATGATATATATACTTATATATATATATTATATATATATAGATATTTATTTATATATATACATATAAATATAATATATATATAATATATATATATATATATATATCTGAAATAGGAATCCACCAGTGACGGTTATTGGTCGATCAAAATGATTCCGACTGGTCATCCCCGTATTCGAACCGGGCTCGTGAAAATCTCACTGCCGTCGCCCTTACCGACCTGAGCTACTGACTCCTAATAAAAATTCTCCAAAAACCTGGAAGTTAATGTACTTTCCCCGAGGAACTAAGTCGACTGCTAACTGCGGTCGGCAGTTACAGTCGATCAAATAAATTCCGAACTGTCGTCCCCCGGATTCGAACCGGGCTCGTGAAATCTCACTTGCCGTCACCATTACCGACGAGCTACTGACCCTATAATATTACCTCCAACCTGGAAGTTAATCTTACTTCCTCCCGAGGATACTAAGGTTCGTTCTGTTAAGCTACGGGACGGCAAGTTAGCAGTCGACTTTAAAGCAGTTAGCAGTTTCCTTTGGCAGTGAGATCCATTATGGTCCCCTGGATCTCACGCAGCAGGACATATTGGAAAGTCAGCGTTTCAGAACAAGTAGCGGCAAATGGCAGTGCATTCCCTGCATAGCTCTGCACTAGTTCATTCTTGGTGTCGTGGGTGAAAACACTTGATTCGATTTGCTCAATATCCTGAAGAAAGCCTCTTGGAAAATAAACAAGAAAGTCCTGTAGGGGCTGGTTGACTGGGGGATCCTGAACAGCTCGATATATGGATCGTTCATTCGCGCGGATCTTAGCCCCTTCCCAGATACATTCACTAAATTCAACCAGTTGAGGATGGTCTGGATGAACTTAGCAGTGTAATGACATCCTCTGAGCTTCAATGAAGACACAGCCTTTTCATTGAAGACCTTCAAGACATGCTGCACATTTTGTAGTTGAAGTCGTGAGGGGTTGACAGCAAATATAGTGAGGGGAGTAGTCTTCAGAATACTGCCTTTCTCTGACTCGTACAGTTCCTTGACGTCAGCAAATGATGCTGTTGTTTTATTGTCAAGACTGATCTTCTGGCACTTCTCACTGATCCAGTTGTTGTGGATGCACTTCAGAAGATGCACTGTGTCAAAAAGGAGAAACCAGACACGATCTATGTCAAAAGGATGCTTGGCTGTGGCACGGCAATCACCTGGAAAATCAAACAGCTTACAGTACTGCTGGTTTATCTTGTGGTTGTCTGTGATAGACCCGATGACACGTCCACCTGCCCTCTCAACAGCAGCTGCCGCCTCCTTCACACGCTCAAGCTGGTATGCTGCTGTGAGCTTGTGGACGGGTGTCACAGAAATCATAATACTAGGTCCTCTGTACAGCGACTTCATCATAATACATAGCATAGAAGTGGCCTTGCAGTCTAGCTTGTTCACTGCCATGCCACTCAGCACCCCACCAGAAAAATGCAACAGTTGGCCGAATCTATACTTCATCTATCAAGAGAAATGCATTCTTCTGCTGCAGTGTCTTCACTTTGGCAAATGTTTCCCTCATCACCTGATCCTTGTCAATAGATGAAGTGATGTATTGCAGCTTGCGTTTGCTTGGCAGCACCAAAAAGTCTCTGAGCTGTTCATAACTACACTTGGGGTATGATTCAAGAGCAAAACAATAATCATTCATGGAAAACTCACAAATGAAAAATCTGTCAGAATCAACAACAAAGTTATTACGTGGTGGTAGCACATCAAGCCACTTCAATCTTTCATAACGGTCGTTTGACAGTCGAAACACTCGGCACCTGGTATCCTTGTTATCCGTTGCAGTTCACAACACCACACTTATTCGACATTTTGAATACACAAAATCAGCAAGAAAGAACCTATGAAGAACCAAACAAACAAACAAAAGCAGCAAGAACGTATGTAAATAAACACTATCCACTTCTAAATGCAGCCACGCGCAAAAGACACAGCGACACAACCTTATACCTCCACTGCGCAGAGCACCCTGGCCTTGCCTCCTCTAGCGGCGCCAGGACTCTGGGTGTGCACGTCCTGTGGAATAAGTAGTCCTTGATATATATAATATATATATATATATATATAAATATATACACATATATATATATAGATATACATGTACATATATACCTATATATAGTATAAAAACATATATATATATATATATATATATATATATGTGTGTGTGTGTGTGTGTGTGTGTGTGTGTGTGTGTGTGTGTGTGTGCGTGTGTGCGTGTAAATACACACACACACACACACACACATATACATACATATATATATATATATACATATATATATGTATACATATACATACACACACGCATATATATGTATATATATATGTATATACATATATATATATATATATATATATATATATATATATATATTGTTACGAATTTTACTAACACTTCTGACTTGTAACATATAGGAAATTCTGAGATTGTACAAATGGTTTCCAAGACCCCATGTCTTTGGGATATCTCTTAGTATCAATGAGTAAAGGCCGCCACTTTATTTTGTGATATCATGAAAATCAAGAAAAATGAACAGCACATATGACATTTAACATTATTTATTAAAGTTAATAGGATTAACAAGATGATTATAACCAAGAACATACAATTGAGTACTAAATTCTAAAACAAAATGGCCAAGTTTGTTAAGCTTTTTAACGAGGGTGAAAAAGACATAATTACCAAAAGATCCACTGTCTAGGCTTCCCGCATCACTGCCATAGACTTCACACATCATCTAAAATATTTACTAGCAGAGTTAATTATTACAAACAAACGGGGAGTACAGTACAGAGGATTTGCTTCAAGCAACAATCCTGCCCAAGGCTACACATCCTCTCCATGGCATCGAATCATTAACTGACTGTTTGACATGCCCTAGAGCACTTATTCCTCCTACAAAAATCATCTCTGATTGGCCCTTAGGATTAGCATCTGTGGAGATTGAACCTGATTGGCCAAGAGAGCCAAAACAAAGGATTACAAAGGATTGAAAGGAGGACCATGCCGACAGGAGACCTTTTGGTCCATAACGTTTACGGGCACTACGTTTTGGGGCCGCGGGAAGTATGTTTTGTAATGCATGGAACTAATACATAATTGGTATTACATTAACACAGAAACACAATACTAAATCCACTTTCATGCTTATAGGATTATACACAAAACTAATGCTTCTTACAGAGCTAAAACTATTCAAATGGGATATTAAGACGTCAGCCCAACATCTCTCAACGCGTGACATAATGCAACATCCTTGCCCGTTGCATAATTGACGTCTTTTCGTCCAAAGTAATAACTAAACTCAAACCTTACATATATAGGATACTCGTATGTAACAATATATACATATAAATAAATATATATATATATACATATATATATATACATATATATATATACATATATATATATAATATGAAGGTGGAAAAAGAAGTCACGGGTCTAGTTCCGAGTTCCTGAGTTTATTCCTGACCGGTTTCGCTCTACGCGTAAGCGAAACCGGTCAGGAATATACTCAGTAACTCCTAACTAGACCCGTCACTTCTATTCCCACCTTCAACAACCTGTCTCAATGTACCAACATATTTATATATATATATATATATATATATATATATATATATATATACATATAAATGTATGTATATATATATATGTATGTATGTATGTATAGGAAATGCTGTTGAAGTGAATTGGAACCTTAGGCTTGGTCTAGATCCTGTGGCAACATCCTTCAAATAGACACCAGTGGGTTGATTGGTACTGAACATGGATAGCAGAGAGCCTTTGCTGTCCAATTCACTGGACCACCATTGATATGATATTGATCCCATGCACCATGAGAGTAAGTGATACAAAGTTAATATACTATTCTATACTATACCCAGTCAGCAAATTTTCTTGAGGAGCTGAGGGATTTAATTAGTTGTCAGTGGTTGAATATTAATTGAAGGGTTGCATGTAAAAATCTCATGGTAACTTGATGAGATACAAAGTTCAATTTGTGGTGAAAGTTGCATAATCCTTAAATAAATTTGTTAAAACTAATATAGTAAGGGTTAATCTCCTTTAGAAATGTAGTCAGGAAATAAGAGGCAGTAAAAAAATTGCTAGGGTGAAAATATGGCAGCAAAATGTCCATGTATATAAAATGTAGAAAATACTTCAAGATGTGGTTTCAGCCAGTGTGTGTGTGTGGGGCAGGACTCAAATCAGGAACTTGGAGCCCTTTGTTTACCTGTGTTGCACACTGCACTGTAGAGTAATGACCATGTTATGATTACAATCAGTGGTACTATAACAAGGACTTTCCAGAATGCCAATAAACAGATATATTAAGCAATGATTGCAAATTAATGCATGAAGTGTAGATACATACCATTACAAAGGTTGCAAATCTTGGGCAATTCTCTTGTGGATTTAAAAACCTGGAGCTCATCTTCATTTGGCTTCATCAATCAATTCATCCATTTCTCCAGGTGTAGAAGCGTCCAGGGACTTGATAGCCCCCAGGTTACCAAACAGCATTCATTGAAGATCGTGATGTCTGGTTAAAGGCTACTTCACTCTGGGCCAGTTGTTTAATCATTGAGAATCCACCTAGTAGAAGCAACATCGGTTACTATCTTTTGTTTAAAATATTAGCATTATATATCAAGGCTTATTGGATGTATCAAGATATTTGAATGTTTGATACTTTATTGATCTTAAGAAATATAGAATACTGTATCTTAAGTCTCTGTTTAAATTTATAACATTTGGTAAGAATTTGGACCAGGGTGAAGTGGGTTTAAGGCTAGAGTAAGGCAGTGTAAGATGAGTTGTTCACTGCCTTCAATGTGGTAATTGCATCTGCTGCAATTACCACTCGTGACTAAGTCATCTATGTTGATATTGTTTTAAAGCTGGTTGGGGCATGAACAATGTGATTAGTGTGGTTTTT